>NC_037603.1:7055892-7181790 GCF_003073045.1 Pomacea canaliculata
CCCGCCCATTTGGGGGGCGAAAAAAAATTAATCCCCGAAAAGTTTTTTTTTTTTTAGAAAAAGGGCCTCCGTCCTGGTTATTTTTGAGGAGGAAACCCAGAAAACCCTACTTTTTCCGGTTATGAACAGGTTACGGGCGCGAATGCCCAAACTTCCCTGGTGTCTGGAAAATGCGCTGGTTTTTTTACCCAACAATTTTTTGAGAATGGTTATCTTCGGGATTTTTTCAAAAATAGAAAATCCATCGTGTTTCCCACATCATAGAAATGATGTGACAGTAATGAACAGTCTGTAGTCGACATGATACTACGTTTTGCTTACTAAACTGTTTTAGTGATGTTACCCTCACAGTTGACATTATTGTATACTCTTAAACTCAGCAAGAGCTCGCGGGCAAAGTGGGTAACCTGCACAATCACCATATTCACAGTCCTTGTTACTTGGTTCCTCTGTGTTCTATATATTCGTCTTCTATTCGTCCTTTGTACTGTTGTTTATTCTTCCGTCTCTCGTATGTGTCCTTTTCCATGTCTCATTCTTGATTTAGGCGCTAAGAGCTTGTTAGAGTGTGAGTATGCGCTAGACAAGTCTTTCATTGATGATTATTATTAACCGTTTAGCTTAGTTTGTAAATAATAGCTATCCTGATCAAGTACGGAAGAATTACGTTCTAGTTTCATGTCGACGTAGTTTAGACAACGAAGTTCGTTCCCCCCGGTTTTGTGGGGGGTTTTTTTCCCCCCCCCCCCACAACGGGGTGGGCTTTTTAAATTTAAGGGAAAAAAACAAATTTTTTATAAATCGCTTACTAGCAGAGACAAGGAGCTTAAGTGTCATAGCAGGGGCTAGCACATCGTCATGGTGGCAAGAACTGGAGCAGTGATAGATGATGATGTCAACGAGCGCTATTTGACTATAACTATAGCTATCCTAGCTCATGATGTCAACGAGCGCTATTTGACTATAACTATAGCCTATGCTAGTCTCATTGATTCAACCGAGCCGCTATTTTGACTATAACTATAACTATCTACTCATGAGTCAACGAGTCGCTATTTACTATAACTATAACTATCCTAGCTCATGATGTCAACGAGCGCTATTTGACTATAACTATAACTATCCTAGCTCGTGATGTTAACGAGTGCTATTTGACTATAACTATAACTATCCTAGCTCATGAGGTCAACAAGTGTTGCTGTATTTTCTAGCCAGACTGATTCATAGCTGTTGGATCTGAGACAAGTATTGCTGGGCCAAGCTGCTCCTGTGTATGCTGATGCCTCGCTGTGATGATCCTGAGAATGTCCGAAATTCAAACCTCATCACACTGTTCTATTTTTATCTCTACTGAAGGAGAGACACTGTGTCTAATCAATCTCACTTTGTGATATTTTTTCATGGTGTCAACAAAGCACAGCGTTGACATGGCTTCAACCAGTGATATTACTTATTAAAACTATGGCCAAACTAAGTGTGTTTATATGAGCATCTGGGGATGAATAAAGGTTTCGAGGATGACTACAAATGAAGTAAGTAAACTTTCTGGTGTTGTGTTGTTTACATGCATACAGTGTGTCAATTGCGTCATTGCCGACGAAAAAACAAACTAGGCGGTGGAGGTTGCGTCACGTGTGACGTCAATTCTATGCACACTACGAAGTTTGGAACATTCTGGATGCACCGAGACTTTTGACCTCACAAAGTTGTAGAATGTTTACACACAAAGTGTTTGTCAACATGTTCCTGTAAACAACTAACGCGATGTGAATTCCTACTGACGGTCGTCAGGGTACTTTGTCCCTACATCGCAGGATCGCCGGCACTAGTAAAAAAGCTGTTCAACCAAGGAAGAGCCGCCATCTTCACATGCTTTTACAATAAATACAACTTTACTTATTCCTAATGGCAGTTACCTCGCGGACAGAACCGTTTACAATCGGCTTTTGTAAGGTGATGTCTTATAATTCATCAAACCCACTCATTTAAATTAATTTTACACTCGCAGATTTTGTGAAGTTACCTTAAAACCATTCGTTGAAAAATAGCTTTACACTCGTGGATTTTGTAAACTAGTTTCTTATAATGTGGTAAGTATATAGAATCTACATATATATGCATATACATACGGCGACAGACTGACATCACAACTAGACACACATACAATGTTGTATGTTATTCAAGATATAGACAGGGCGACAGTGAACACGCTCGACATGATAAGAACATATATACATGTACATGTTAGCGGTGTACTATGATTATATATATATTACGAGCGACCAAAAGCATAAACGACAATCAGCACACAAAGAAGGAGGATATATGAGAGAATGATCAGGGAATAGTGTGATATTCATGGAATGTATTATATATGGTCAGTATAGTTGCTAACAAAAATTTTAGCAAATGGGGAAACGTCAACTACGGAAGGAAAACAGCAAAAGGGAGATAACCACAATATCTCAGTCAGTCAGAGTTGTCGAACATAAACCTCCACGTATCTCGTGTGCGTTGTACTTTCGTTTTCCCTCTGTCACGTTCACTTGTTCTTGTACGCTGCCCTGTCTTCCAGGAAGAGCTCGTCAGGCTGTCAGCCATTTGCAAGACTGTGTACTACTTGTCAGTGGCCCTCGGATGAATAATGAACACGGTGAATAATATATATTATTACACATCCTCGAGCAGCACGACAATCCTGGTCGTCACGAGCAGACGACAGATAGCGGACTGACGAACCTCTGCCAGTGCTCGTTTCGGTGATCGTCAGCACACTGCTTTGTACTACCTGCTGTATATGAGGGTAATGTGTCCTACATTATCCACAGACTTCATCTTTCTGTGTTTCTGACATGTTCACAGTCATCTCTATTTCTCACCCGCCTTTCTCTCTCCCCTCTGTCCACCAGCCTCTCCAAACTCTTGTGCTGATTGATTGACTTGCAATCTTTAACCTTTCTGTGTGCATACCTGTGTGTTTGCCTTTGTGATGTCAAGGTATATCATAATTAATACCAAGCAATGTGACCAACAATGTACATGTAATGACAACTGTGTTCAAAACCACTTTGTTGACATGTTATTTTCATGTCATTCTTTTACAGCAGCAGCTGTTTCAATGTGGAACACTAGACTTTGTTCTTTTGAGTGTCGTACATTCCCCCAGTTCCCTAATAATTGTAAATAATCCCCGTGTTGTTTGCTTGTAGTGAGTGGTTCGTGTGGGGTCTGCTATGCACGCGTGGTTCATTCAAATCTCAAAGAGAAGTAAAAGACACGAGTTTGAATTCTGCTGTTCAGCAACCATCGAGTTCCTAATTTTCATTTTTAATGCAGTTTTCAGTGTCTAGAATCCATCATTTTCGAAGCAGACACAAAAAGTATGGCTTTGATAATGAACATGTTCATTCAGACACACCACGCTGGCTGAGTGTATTATCAGCAAGTCGTCAACCTGTTCGTTGCAGACTATCTGATGACATCAGCTTTTATGTCCTCGTCATTGTGCAAGTCCCTCAGACAAACAGAGCGATCTCAACCTGCCGTTGGCAGACTACCTGATGACA
This sequence comes from Pomacea canaliculata, assembly GCF_003073045.1. Taxonomy (NCBI): domain Eukaryota; kingdom Metazoa; phylum Mollusca; class Gastropoda; order Architaenioglossa; family Ampullariidae; genus Pomacea; species Pomacea canaliculata. The sequence continues at coordinate 7,059,459 of NC_037603.1, forward strand.
TCAGCTTTAATGTCCTCGGTCATTGTGCAGGTCACTCAGACAAACAGAGCGATGTTCGTTAGTGGCACTATATATATGTTTGCAAATTTTTTTCCCCTTACTGATCTGTTTAAAACGCTTCGAGTGAAGACGGAGTACTTGTTTATAGGGCTATAGATGATAGGGTTATAGGTCATAAAGAGTTAGGTGGAGAGCAGAAAACTTTCTGCTCGAGAACTGATACAACTCAGACGGGTAGCCCCTTCATTCACCCCATGCAAACAACAAACAAACTTCCTGAAACACACTAAGACAAATAGAATTTTGATTTCCAATCTTCTGCTTAAAGAACGTTCATTTGCAATATCAAAGCATAGGTGAGAGCCCTCCTAAGTGCATTCGCCTCTCCACACATTCCTCTGTGTTTCAGAAAAGATGGGCGTGTAGGTGTGTGCCGAGGACGTGTGTTGGGGTCAGGGCGGTGCACCGGTGTGCTGGCCGCTGTGACTGCTCCGCGATGTCAAAGCATGACTGGCGCTCTACAACACAGAGTCTCGTGTCGAAAAACACCCAGGCTACCCCAGGCGGTTGCATTGAAACATTTCACGAACTGTTCATTTGTTGCAATTTTCTTAGAGACATTCTTGGTCACTGTGGCCGATCAGAACACGAATGACAATAGAGAGGAATAGGATCAGGTGCTGCACGAAATCATAGCTGCTCATGATGCACACAGACTGTTCATACCCATCATAAGTTCACGACTATTTACAACGTCATACTGGCTCATCAAATGTTCGTGACCATAACGTTCAAAATAATTCGTGACGTCATAATTTTCACATCGTTCATAACTATACACAATGCTGACGATCGTACATAACTGCTCACCATGCACACCACTGTTGATATTCGTTCACAATGCTTATTAATATTATTATTCATAAGGTGCACGATTACATTTTTTTTATCCCCACAGCTGTTTTTGTTGTTGTGTTTTTGTTTTTTGTCGGTTTTTTTTTTTTTTTTTTTGTCTCAGGAGTTCTCTGGAGTTTAGTAGTAGGATCCAGGCAGGGTTGGTGAAAGGATTTAGGAATGTTTTTCTTTTGTTCGCAGCAGCAGCAGCAGGAGACAAAATCTTGCCACGTGCTGGAGAGCACGAGAAAGGACCAGCTGGGAGACATGACAAACCTGCCTTGGTGGAACCCTGTCATTCCCAGCAGCGTTGACCCTGCTCCTATGATGACTTTCAGCCATTGAGGATCAAGCACGGAGGAAGCCATGTATGTAAAATATTTCCCCCATGGGGGCATGGACGGTTCATACCTTAGAACGATTATTTCCCTTTGTCATTCAGTTTTTGTGATCAAATATGTATGTGTTTATGTGAATATGTGATTTTTGGATATGTGTGTGTGTGTTAATCAGTGCTACAAGTGCGGCAAGCGCGAGGCTGAGATGAAGAAGTGCGGCAAATGCAAGAAGGCGACTCGTTAACTGCATAGCGAACTGTAACCGTCAGCAATTGAGCCACTCACAAGACGCATGCGCCTACACTCTCAGCAGTGATTGAGAAGCAGAGAAACACCGCTGATGAAAAACGCGAACGATTTTCATCACGCAGCCTTTTCCTTTATACAATTTCGTTTTTGTTGTCCATCTGCATGCTAGTACTCCGAATCGTAAGTACCCCAGTAGAGACCCAATCACACAACATGTGACATATAGTCTGCTGTTTATTATATATAAAAAAAAAGCGTAGAAAAAAAGAATGTCAGAAAGTTAGAAAAGTACAGCTAATAAAATGTTAGAATCAACTAATACACATCTATCATTACAAACAGACCAACAAGTCCAATGCTGACAGTTGTCAGAGATACTCAAACCTTGTTCTTGCAGCAAACAAAGGCATCTTTTGTCCCACAGTTATGGAGACGCTTACAGACGCATGCACCGCCTTAAGCCCTACCTGTGCACCCGCTGACCTCGCTGATGTGGATGCAGGCGAGACGCGCGCACGCGCACTAACCGAAAGGGACATGTGTGGAGACTTTCGTGTGCCATTGAGAGGTGAACATGCTTCTGTGCCATCCACCCATCCCGTTGTCAGTGAATGTCGGATGAAGGAAGTCAGCTACCATCCCTTCCGCTATGGCAGGATTGTAGAGGTGAGGACATGGAGCTGGTAGTGATGGAACTTGATTGTCTGAGACCATGACTAACCTCTGAGGACATCATCGCTATATAGTATTCACTAATATCTGAAACCATCATCACTAATATCTGAAACCAGCATCACTAATAGTCGAGATCATCATCACATCAGAGAGAATCATTATTAATATCTGAGACCATCATCACTATCATCTAAGAAAATCATCGCTAATATTTAAGATCATCTCTAATATCTGAGACTGCCATCACTGACATTAAAGATCATCATCACTAATATTCATCACTAGCATCTGAGAACATCATCACTAATATCTGAGAGAATCACCACTCATATTCAAGACCATCACTAATATCTGAGGCCATCATCACTAACAACCCTGGCCATAACTAACATATTGTTGTGTTTTCAGGATATAATATTTGTTTTGTTGTGTTGCAGGATATCGACGGACTTAGATTGCGCGTGCTATTCTACAATGAGCAGAGGCCTGAACCGTATTTTAGCTATGAGCAGCTGCGTGAAGGCAACTTCCTGTGTCTGGCCAATGCCATGATTCACGTTTTTGCCGACAGTACCTGTGGGCTTTAGAGTGAACGATCCCTCCCTCGTTCACATCATAGAACTTTTTTGACAGGCGAACAGAGCGTAAGTCACACTCATACAGCTGCTTTTAGAGACCTGTTTATGTGAACAGACTGTGTTTCAATATTATAGAGAAGTGTGTTTATGTGAACAGACTGTGTGTCAACCTTATAAACAAGTGTGTTTATGTGAACAGAGTGTCAACATTATACATAGGCGTGTTTTTTGTGAGCAAACTGTACACGAACTTGTATTATCTATACACATCTATGCCTGTATGTCAATAGCACACTAACTTCAATCACTGAACTCTTTTGTGTGACGAGTGACGCCCCTACACTGGAATCAACATCAACACATGCAAGTGACAACTGTACCTGACTTCAGGGACGTCCTGCTCCTGCTCACCCTGTCAGCTATCCTGTTTATAGACTTTCTCCGTGTACGGCTGAAAGTGGGAAGAACACACATCAAGAATTGTGGAGATGTCGAGATTGAATTTGTTGTTATTTTCCCTCCCCTCTCATTTATCTAGTCACAATCTGATAAGCAGACAAGTATCCATCCAGTCCACACATATACACACTAGGGGAAGCAACTCTGTCCCAACCAGCTAGAAGTTGAAAGTTGTCTCGCCTGGCTGCACAACACATTTCCTAATTTTAGACATTTTTATGGCATGAATCTATTTAAATAATCAGTTTGATAGAAACTAACTTTTGTTGTTGATAAAATGAAACTGTTTGAGCCAGACTTTTCACTCCGTTGGCATATTTTTCGTCTGCAACTCATCGAAATGAAACAGAAGCGATTTTTAAATAATATTTGTAACTTTGTTTCCTTGGAACAGTTGTAAGTTTTACACACACTTTTGAGCATCTAGCCCCAGTCTTCTTGTACTGTGCTTGCTGACTGGGAAGTGCTGGTAGGTGTCAGCTGTAACATGTCCACCCGATTGTTTGAAGCTGTATTTTTATTTAAGTTATGTTTATTTAATGTATCTAATACTGTTTCAATTCAGTAGTTCACCTGGTCATATTATTGTAACAAATATTTTTTTTAATAAACAAAGCACGTTTAAGAAGAAGAAGAAAACATATCTCGCACAGCACTCTCGTCCGTGATCCTCCCACTAATTATTTCGGGGCCCTAACAGTTTAGCCAAGTCTGTCAATGGTTATTATGGGTAATATCAGTTGTTGCATCTGTGACACCTGTATTGTGCACGTGCACCTGTATTGTGGACAAGTTTATTAAATTATAAAGAAAAAAACTGAAAGTGTATTTTGTCTCCAAGATTAAAACCTGTAAATAAAAAAACAGAACATCAACGTAGCATACAATTAACCCCAAAAAGGCCACTATCAGCACGGATTTTTGGCTTTTTTTTTTTTTTTTTTTTTGTCGTTTTTTTTTTTTTTTTTGTCCACCCTGTCGTCACTACATAAGTTGACTCCCTTGGTCCAATCCTTGAGGCCGTCTGGTGGTGAAGAGGGAGGTGATCATCAGTGGCAAGAAGAGCAGGGGAGGCCACCGTCACTCGCTTCCGTTGTGTTGGTTGGTTGGTTTATTTAGTAGGAAAGTGCTTCTACCTTGAGAGAGGAGGGAGGAAACCGGAGTACCCGGAGAAAACCCCCGACGCTCAGTTCTGTGAACAGGTGTCACATACAGAGTGTCCCGAGACGAGATCTGAACCCTGAGCCTCTCACTGATGGTGACAAGCGAGTGTTTTAACCACTACACTACCGGGCGCCCCAAGCTGTGCTCGTCCTCGCAGTCCCTGGTGATGTTCTTACCCACCATTGGCCTTGACCTGTCATGTAGTGTGTGTGCGCGCGAGTGCATGTCAGGGTTAGAAATGAGACTTATAACGAAAGGATGTAGCAGACAATGTATCTCTATATCATGGAGTTACCAGCTGTATCTATACTTGGACTGACTAAGGTCAGTGGTGTATTCTACATTATGTGTGATGCACGACACGTTTAAATACTACAAATTGTCCCTATTCCTGTAGACAAGATCAAGTATGAATCATGCATGTACCACAAATATCTCTATTTTAGGAGAAAACACTAAGTGTGCATCATGCACTTACTGCATGCACAACAAATTGTCTCTGTTCTTGGACAGAGAAAGTCAGGACAAAATGTCGGGAAAGCGGATAGCCGAATGGCGTCCGAACCCAGAGGGGAGGCGGTTCGATACCCCCTTGGCGCAGGACACTTTTTGCAGTCGACTGTCGTAAGGGAGGTAAAGCAGCAGGAGAGGGAAGAGAGCGCCACTCTCACACAACATTTCCCCCCCCCCCCCCAAAAAAAAAAACCAACTGTTGCCTCTTTCTCCTCCCCGCTCCCTCTCTCCTAATGACCTAAATACATATGTTAGGGGACGACCTTAACCTTTTGTCGTATTTAAGGACACACGTGTACTAAAAGTTGTCCCTATATTTGGACAGATGCAAGTGCTGCCTGGTGGTCAGTATCTGGAGCAGGAAGGGAGGAAAGAGATACAGACCTGTTTACCACAAGATGAAAATGCTCAGAGATAACTCGAGCTACTGATAACACAGTCTACCCTACTCGCAGTCTTGCGGACAGTCATCTGTCACAGCAAAGGGAAGTAACACTATTTGTTGCAGAAATCGCAAACTGTGCCTGGTTAAGAGGCTACAGAAGAGTATTCTTCAATTACCAGGAGTTATTTCCACTTTTACAGACAAGTATTTCCTTTTCGATCCAGAGAGTGTTAATAGAAAGGCATATAGTAATAAAGATTACTAAAAAGAGAGTATTTTGTTACAAGAGAGTTGCTTCTAACGAGTATCTGGCTGCTAGATAATTTTTGCTAACGAAGTATCTGGTTACTAAAGAGTATTTTTATGAGAGTATATGATTTCCAGAGACGATTTTTATGAGAGTATCTGGTTACAAGACTTTTTACAATAGTCTGAGTACAGTAGAGTTTTCAGGTTACAAGAGGTATTTGGTTATAAGAGCGGATTTGTTTTCACTAAGAGTTTGATGGTTACAAAAGAAGTGATGTATAAGCAAGTATCTGGTTACTAGAGTTTTCTAATCACATTTAACCTCTGACCTATCTTAGGAGAGCTCCAGTTTCTTGCCAGACCTGCCTCTCTCTCTCTCGTCAAATAGAAACAGTCCGATGTTACAAAGATCTGCGCTGTTTTCGTTATTTAAAAATATTGTCTTTATCTCTTTATCCATTCTTTTTGTATTTTATCTTTCTTCTGTACCTCTTGTAAGATTTCTTTTGCTTTTATCAAGTCGTGTCCAGAAAGGAGTCATAGCTAGTTATGAAGTCCCCACATCAAATGGAGAACAAAGTATAAGAACGGAGTAAGCAACTTAATCCACAGTGGAAACAAAAAAAACATGCAAACAATTGTAAATTGTGCTTGCGTGTGATTTTTTTTTTTTTTTTTGGAGACACCTGAGATCCCACTGCTGGGGCCAAGGCTGATGTCCTGATGTCAAGATTATTGCGACCACGTGATTACAATGTTCAGAAGGACAGGACAGCAGAGATAGACAGCTGTATTATTTAACCTGTATATCCGACAAGACTCGGAAGTTTTACAGTTTTTTTCCTCGCTGTTTTACCTATTTACCTGGTGAAAATGGAAAACAGACAGGAAGCGACGACATAATGTCTCCAAACTGAAGTACGGGCCACAGGAATAATATTATGGGGAGGGGAGGTACTGACAGGAGGGGATGATTAACGGACGGCAGAAAATGACAACTTTCGAAATTTAAGAGGAACGGGAAGGAAAGTTGAGGGATAAAAATCCGACATATTTGTCTTCTTGATGAGTCACGGGACTACTTTCTATTTTAATATCATAAATTCTTGGCCTTACTTTTCTTGTGACTGGTCACGCGCTACATTCCACGCCACGCACTCATGTCACACTATCAGCTTCTGCACTCATAGGACATATGGAGGTGTCACACTAGTCTCTGCTGTCTTAGGACACATAAAGGTGTCTTGAAACCAGTTTCTGCTCTCTTAGGACACATAAAGGTGTCACGAGATCAGCTTGTACTCTGTTAGGACGTGTGTCACGAGACTAGTTCTCTGTTTGGACAGGTCAAGCAAGACAAGCAGTGAAGTGTGTTCAGTAGAAAGAAAACTGAGAAATACAACAACTGCAATCTTAACATTATTAACACAATAAACTTTTCAAAATCAATTAATCTTGATCAAAGATCTTCGGGAAAAAGATGAGTTTTGAGGGCTGAAGGGAGGAGCCCTCTGGTGGGAATATTCCTGAGACTAAACAGTGGCATTCGGGTGCAACCTTATAAGGTTCAGATTCAGATGAATTGTTGATAGTCATTGGCAGAGTTGGAAGGACTTCATCCAAACAATCAAACAACAGTAAAGTTAAACGCACAGGGGAAGGCACCGGGTGGCTGATTTTTAAGGGTTAAAGGTCATAATAGTGATCCGACATTGATCTCAGTCATCATGTCAACCATCAGCACAAGGTCCCGACTGTGTCCATGTTGCTCTGTTGGAGATGATACATGTGAATAAGATGTGAAAATCTCATTGCACGGCGACATTTGAACAGTGAACATGAACTCTGAACTCGCCCACCTCGACACGCCTAGTTCATGAAGAGCGAAGCACATATCTAGCATATCCGGAAACTGATAAAAAAAATTTGCTTCAGTCATCTTGTTTGTTTGGTGCCAGGGACACATACACTTGATGTCACTTGGATATGAGTGACACTTGAACAAGGCCAAAATAGTCTGATTATCACCTGTGCTGTTTATGGTGACCTCACCTGACTGGTACCTGTGTGTTACGTACTGATTCTCACCTGCTGTCATACACACACCTATTGTTAGTCGTGTTGTTATTTGTGGTGGGTGGAGATGGTGGGGTGTACAGTGACTAACAACATGGCGGACTAGGGCTTGTGCTCCCAGAACAAAGTTGAATATGTTGAGACTCCCACTTCAGCTCCTATGTTTAATCTTACAGCTGTGGCCCATGAATTACAGTTTAGGTGACAGATGCGTCCTTGTGCGTCACTAAGCTTTTACTTATGGTGGGAAGTCAGGGAGGAAAGTTTTAGACAACCGAGGAAAGTAACGACAATCATCGCCGACTTTATTGGTTCCCTCTAGTGAGCTCCCCATTCACCCAGCATGTGGCTGGCGGGACCGCCATGACAAGACCCATTGACAGTATGTCACAGCTACTTTATCTAGAAAAGCCTTACAGTCCACATGACACATGTAGTAATAATCTTTTAGATATTCTAGTAGCGGAACGGGTATCTAGCTGTGCCTCTGTAGGAGAATGGGGGCCTTTGTGCTGTGATTCAATGTTTATCCTCCCTTGAGACCTCCAACGATCTCAGAATACTTAGGTGACGTCACACGATAACCCCTCACCTGTCTGGTCACGAGCTGGCAGGTAAATCAGGGTACTCCTTCAACGCGGATTACAGTCTCTGCTGTCTGAATATTCTATTCATACCCAAGTATATCCAAGTATCCAAGTCATGCCCTGAGTATCTTAGTCATACTTTGTCTGTTAGAATTTCTCTCACTAGAATCTTGTACCTGCACAAAGCCTGAATTTCTGTCACGGGAATCGTGAAGTACAAAGACAAGGCCTTAAATTCTGTTTAACCGAATTCACAGTGTGTATGTGTGTATTGTGTGTGTAATACATGTATGTGAGATGTGTTTTGTGGGTGGGTGTGAGTGAGAGTGTGAGTAGTGAGTGTGCGCTCATGCAGGGTCAGCAGCAAGTACACATACCTGCACTTTACTTATGACAGTGCGTGCACAAGTGTGACATTGCACTGTACGTGCGTCACTGTGTCAGCACCCGGTATACCCTCCTCGTGCTACAAGACAGTCATGTCAACGACTGTGATACAAAGGTAAAGGTGTGTTCGTGTGTGTGTTCGTGTGTGTGTTTAAGTTTGTTTGAGCGTCGGACGTTATTGTGTGATGCGTTGTGGTGTGTCACAAAAGGACTTAAATATTTTAGTAACTCATTTTCTCCTCCTTCATTTTGAACACGTACATACATAATTAAAATATTGATTTCCCTTTGGTGTTATGGAGGCTTTGACTACAACGCGGTAATTGAACACACCATCCAACAAGTTATTGGTACATCTCTCTGACGAGTCCTGAGGCTGTTAACCATAAAAATAATTCTTGGTTTTGTTTTTGGTTTTTTTTTCTGCTGAATGTGACCCGGTGCCTTGTGGTTATGGGGTTTGTTTTTGTTTGTTATTTATTATTTTTTCCTAGTGTCAAATATTGTGTTTCTCGGGGGTATTGTCTCAGCGGCGAATGAAGATTCTCGGGGTGTGTGTGTGAGTTGTAGGAAGGGGGTCAAAGTCCATACTGACAGTGAACAATGTTCACATTCTTTCTCCCACTGGTATCTTTATTGATCCTCCAGTGTAATATCTTTGTCTATTAATGTCTACTAATATATTATATGTCTGTTAATGTCTATGGAGCATCTGTAGGTACACCAGGAAAAAAATTCTCGGTGACAGAACTGACTCGTTTGACAAACGTGTTTATAAAAGTTTTTCAAATTGAGAAATGAGTCAGAAATAAACAGATGAAATGGCAGATAAGGGGATCGAGGGGACAAAGCTGCGGTATTAAAGATATGAACTGACAAAGATTTGGAGAAACCTAGAAAATTATAGTTTATGTTTACTTTCAGAACAACAAATCTCACAACAGTTATTTTTGTCTCCGCACACCCCTTTGCTCCCCTACCTACACCCCTAACTGATCGAATCCTTTTGATGTGCTGAGCTGTGGAGATCTGAATGATACCTCAGTGACCTCTGACACCACACCCCCTCCCGCACGCAGCACGTACACGCTGTAGTCACATGACTGTGACGTAGCATCAACAGTTCATCTCCTGGGGCGACGACCGGGTGAGTGATGAATGGCGGTTGAGTGCAGAAAGGGTGGAGGGTGGATAACGAAGACGTTGTGATCGTTGCTACGACGGGTGCGACTGTTTGCTGACGGGACCTTGACCCACAGCATGTGATGGCGCAATCATCTTTCATACCAAGTGGGTCTCGCCTCACATCGGGTAGGGTCGGGGTTCGCGTCCCTCTATCTCTCTTGTCTTTCTCTCCCATGTAATCTCCGCCCGTTCTATTCTCTCTCTGCACGTGCTTACTTTTCAACGGGACCAAAGGGACATTCCAGGACAGGTGGTCTGCACTCACGGCCTACGTGACTCCGCGTGACCCACTTTCCATCCATCGGAATGTTGGCTGCTGTGTTCGGCATCCGTGCAACACCTTGTATATGTGAATGTGCAGACAAGGACAATATACAGATCAGAGTTAATAACAAATCAATTGCATTTGGCAAGCGTGTACACTGTACAGTTAACACATCAACATCATTAAACATTAGCATGCGCGCGTGCATCAGTCTGCGTGTGTATCAGTCTGAGTGTGCTTATTTATACATGCATGCTTGAATGTTAGGGAGGGAGGAACACTTACATCTCCTCCCCCTCATCCACCCAACAGTTTACGTACGTACATCATGTCAATCATCACCTTTCCCCCCTTCACACCCTCCTCTGATTGATGCTTTGAAGTGTTGTAATGTATAACTACATGCCCGGATGTTAGATATACAGTAGCTGCAGGCCGGAGTTACGTGCGTGTCGTGTACCTGACAGCGACACCTATATATGATACGCCAGAGTGTGATAGCGTGACCAGTGTCCCTGACCTCTCACCTCATACAGGGATAAGTGCACGGACGTGTGATACAAGTCCAAGCGGAGGGTGATGGAGCACGTGACCACGGCCTGGCAGTCTGATGTAACAGCAGGTCATGTTGGATGGCCTCTCTGTAGGTCACGTGAACCAGACAATTGGCTTCCTGCATGCCGTCCTGTCTGAGTGTAGTTGTTAAAACATCACTTTGCTTGTCACCACTACAGTGACCCGACTATAGTTTCTGATCTCGTCAGGGATCCACCCTCAATATGTGACACGTACCCAAGGGCCAGGCGTCAGTTTTTTTCTCCGGGTATCCAGGTTTCCTCCCCCTACATGTAATCCCCCCAGTATGATATCACGTCATGTAGGAGCACTTTCCTACTAAACCAACCAACTAATCCTGACTAAGGGTGGGTGACGGTTGGGACAAAGACTATACTGATATCACCTGTCAGCGGGTGTGGTGATTGTCCCTCCATTATAATTTATTGTCATGTACTTGATATTGAGAGACATATTAATTCTTTGTCGATCATTCAGACTGAACATACTTATCATATGATGTCATATATAATATATCATCTTCATCCATACACTTCCTTTTTGTCTGTCACTGCACATGTGCCATCCGTTTTCAATACCGCGCTTGTGCTTAATTTATTGTTGTCTGGTTGACTGTCGGTTTCTATGTAGTCTTTCAAATATATATTGTTAAATTTATTATATATGAAATTGTGTTGCATGAAAATGATTACACATAATTTTTTGTATGTTATATATGGAATGTTTAATAACCTGAGGAAATAATGCTCACAGCACATCGAGATAATGGTGATATTTTTGTATGTTCATCATTATTATTAATCGTAGAAAAATGTCAATAATGCTAACAACTTTGTGAACGCGGATAAAAAGAATGCAAATCTAAGAAACGACCAGCGGCCAGCCCACTGACCTGACGGAAGAACAAACAAATCCGTGCTTCACATGCGAACACAAGAAGTCATCAGCCAGCAGGTAGCGTGGCCGAGCGGTCTAAGGCGCTGGTTTAAGGCACCAGTCTCTTCGGAGGCGTGGGTTCAAATCCCACCGCTGCCATTACTTTTTTTTCATATTAAATGCATTTGCAGGTATAATTCAACAATATGACAACTAATTAACATTAACACTTTTTAAATTATGATACAGTACCAGGTCAAATGACGACATGCTAGATACACACACACAAATCGGGAGAGAGTGCAGGGGAGGGATAAGTCATGTAGATCAACTATATATAATTATATCTATATAAATAAGGACCTTAAATTAAAAACAAAGTCACAATGACTGAGAAATCTGCAGATAATGTATCTAGTGAGAGCAAAAAAATATATTTATCTGTCAGTATAGGAGTACAGAGAACGGTGCTCAGTTTGGGCAAACACTTCTCTCTTTTCCTCCCTTCCTCACCCCCCCCCCCCAACCGTCACACACGTGGATGTCCGACAGAGGTAGTGAGTGGTTCATAAGCCAATCCCATAGACTACAGGCACGTGATGCTCGCGTGGCCAAACGCTGCCCGCACCCCTGCGCCTGGAGGGACACAAAAATACCCTTTGTTTCTATATATAGCACGAGGTCACCGGCTCAAAGATGACCAGCCTGTCACGTGTCCAATCTTCGTATCCACAACGGAACCTGCAAAAAATTATATATCATTTTTCAGCTTTCTATTTGATGAACAAAGATAATATTTTATTTACAATGCTGTATGTTAGTTTAATCGTTGTATACAAAGATGAGATGATGGGGTGAACAATCAAAGATGTTAAAATGTACAAATAGGCGTCGTTAATTGTTAATTATAGTTTTAAGATTTCAGTATGATGAAGAAATTAAATGAGCATCGAGTGAACAATATTTATTTTTGGGGTAAAACGACAGGTGGAGGGCACCAGTTCTGTCTGTGCAGATGTCTGAGATAACTGACCGTCTTTAGATGATCTGCGCATGCGCATGAAGACAAAGTTCATGACCGCTGTGTACATCATCTGCACAACAATAAAACAGGATGAGGTCGACAATTTCCTTGTATATGGCGATCAGGTTTCGCTGGCAGTGAAGAGGACTAAATGAGCTTTTCACTGTCAGCAAACTCTGATCATCGCAACATAATATGACAATTAATTGTCCTCAGGCAGGCCGCCCAGACACAGCACGCGCATGGGACAGACGATCGACCTCTTGTAATTATAATTGTCATTTATTTTCCCAGTATATAATAATGTGCTGACATATTGTCAATATCTACATTTCATTCAGTAAGGTAATACAGACTGCAAACATTAGGACCAGTGCACTAAGATCTACATCACTGGTTGACACGTACACGGATGAGTGGTTAGCAAATGAGGAAAAATGATGTTAAAGATCAAACTTGTAGTACTTCGCTCCATAGAAAACATCCCTAGAGTAAGAAATGTCACGTCAACATTTCTTTAAAAAAAAAAAAGGAAAAAAGAAGGAAAAACATCCACTGACACCCCTCCCAACCCCACACACCAACTGGATGTGTAATACAAGTTGTGTACACCCCTCCTCAGGCCTGTCTAAGGTAAATAACCTGGCGGGGAATTTCGGGACATCATGACGAACAGATAGGAAATTTACAGTTTTGAAGACTGTCAACAAGTTGCAAGGCCGGTCATGGCGGTCAGTGACCAAAGACTACAGAGATGAAGTAAATATTATTATACACAGCTTATTATTAGTTTCACTGCGGGATGACTGATGAGTCGATCTGTGGCGGAAAAAGCCGAGCGCTGACGGAGTTTGCCGAGTTGCCAGCGTCGTGCGACCTTTCGAGTCGGGTGATGCTGAGGGCGGCATGGCGTGAGCGGGGTCACACGCGGCCCTCGGGTCATACTCCATCCATCCCACCTGTGACGCTCGGCGTGAATATGACCTCTGCACGCTAATCCCTTTGCGCGCGTGTGTGTGTGAGAGAGAGAGTTTACAAGTTCTATAGACCCTGCCCTTACTCTAAGCAAATAACAGATTATCACCACCTGCACATAAAAGTAAAATAAACAAAGATAACAATAGAGCGGTTGGGGGAGGAGGGGTGAGAGGTCAACATCCTCTGTCAGGTCACTCGCAGGGTCACGTCTGACCTGAATGATGATTTCTTGCTTTGAGCTTGCGATACGTTAGAACTGAGGTCCACAACAGATAATCTGAAATGAGGTCAAGTTTTAAATAGGCGGGTCAGTAGGTCAAACGTCACAGAGTGCAAACAATATAACTTTTCAGTGCGTTTCTTCCTTGTCACCGGCATTCTATGGCGTGTCTACCTTCTCTACCTGTACAGCCCTCTGGCTGACTACCTGTGTGTTGTGCTGGTGTGCATGACATGTTTACGCTGATTCTCTTTTGGCGAAGAATAAAAGTGTTTACAAGAAATGTGTGCCAGCTGTGTGAAGGATCGAGTCCCTGTGCGCTAAATTAAGTGGAGATCACGTGTCAGCCTCCAGTATAATACATCTGTGCAACACTGTTCCACTCTGAGTCTGACATATCAACAAATAAGTAGCCTGACACGTTAAAGTGCACAGAATCTGAATTTCAACACCAGTAGGAGTGGTCTGACATTGTGACACCATGTTTTATTCGAGAGTGAGTGTTGCTGGCTGACATCTCAGGAAACAGTTGAGAGCTGTTAATCATGACAGACCGCACAATCAGAATGCGATGTTACCGGGAACAGGTTCCCGGGCTGTGAGAATAAATACTCTGTTACTCTCGTGTGTGTCGCGTGTTTGGGTGGGGGTGGGGTGAGATGGGTTCTGTCGAGCTGGGTGAGAACTCGGTCTGTCGAGGTCAGTCACCATCCCAGTAAAGGATCATCGCCCTTGTTTGTTGACGTATGCAGCACCCTCACCCCATCCCCACCCACTCCGCTGCAGCGACTAGCGGCCGCCGCTTGAGCAACGCGCAGGTCGCAGGTCAGAGGGAAACTTCCAACTGTGACCTTCGTTAGGAAATTTCCTGTCCCCCCCCCACTACCCCTCATCAGTTAACAGCTTACTCCGCACAGGCTGAACCCCTCTCCCTCGCATCTGTTGTTATGATAAACCTAAGTCATAGCAACACCGCCTCCGTGCAAGTCCATCAGACACCTGTTGTTTTGTTGTCATAGCAACACAGCAGTAGTGTCATCGAGAACTGTCATTAAGATTCTCTTACTTCAAGCTTCAACACACACCCCTCTCCCCACATGCAGAGAAAAAAAGGTTATCAACCTCCACTCACACTGTTAAGAACCAAAGAGCTTTATTGAAAAAAAATATAAAAAATGTCATGGGGGATGCAAGGACTAAAGCCATTTGCTGAGAAACGGTGAGCTGTGCTCACTTTTGATTTTTAGCAAATGAAGATAAAGGTCATTGCTGCACGACGATCAGGTGCACGGTGATCAGGTGCGTTCTTTACCTTGAATACGGTTAGACCACCCACCCCCCAGACCACCAATCTCATGAGCATTTCAAGTGGAAACTGATTTCAGGGTATGATGATGAGCTAACAGACCTGCTGGTGGGGACGGAACAGCACGAGGATTGAACAGTTTCAGAAAGCAAGAAGGTCCGTGAGTGGATCTGGTGCACGTCAGTAAGTTGTCGTGTAGGATCTTCGTGCCTTCAAGACACACTTTCACTGTTGATGCATTTCATGAAAACTCACATCCCCACTTCCCGAAAAAAAAAACAACCCCAAAAAAACAAAAACAAATAAACTAAAATACCCCCCCTCCTCAGTTAACAGCTTACTCCGCAATAAAAACAACCAAAAACAACACAGACAGCTGTATAACTCATTTTCTCTCTCACATACACAAAACAATCAGATCTTATTGCAATGTTCACAATTTTTATTTCAATATCAACTCTATAAATAGAACTGACTTGGCCTGTTCCTGTCTAGCTCTGTATCTGTTTCAGGTATCATCAACTTCAACTCTGAGGCAAAAAAAAAAAAAAACAACTGAAAAAGTCTATGACATTTTGTTACATCGCTTACACAGATGTCAACATTGAGAGAACATGTCTGAAAAAGCAATGTAAACCTGCAACAGTGTAAACAACTTCATTCGAATCCATAACACTTTCAAAATAACTGTTTTGCAAGTTGGGTTACGTTTCATTATGACACAATTCTGACAAAATGTCGCCGGTCCGACATATAAATAACAATACAGCTTCTAATGCCAGTAATATGTTCTACACCGAAAGGTCGCAAGGTCATGGTATTTTCAACTTCTTGTAGCGAACAGCATTCTCTCTCTCACACACACACTCATCATGAAACAGTGGCAGAGACTGGTGGTGCAGTGCTCACAGTCTATACCATCTCTTGCACTTCCAACGTGGAGAACATTCTCGACTGCGCCTCATACTCGTCTCGCAGCGCCTTCCGGCCAACACCCTCCACGACACGACTTCCCGATTTAGCACCAACCCGCCCAGCACAGTGGGCGAGTGGAGTTATACTTACAGACTTTATATTATGTGTAAGAGTCTAGCAATGCGCACATGGGCTTTTTATACATGATCACACAAGCAATGCACTCACAACTGCCTCAGTGTTTATTACACTGAGTTGGGAAAAGAGAGAGAGAGAGAGCTAGTGGTAATTGTTTACACAGTAATTTTCCTCAGTGTGGATGGACAAGTGCTGGCGATGATTGCAGGTCACGCCCTCAGCCGCAGTAGCACGCGGTCCCTGGGTGCTGTGCACGCGTCATAGGGCGACTGACCCACGGAGAGAAGTAAGAAAGAGGAGCAGACATACACACCCCGCGGTTAACACCACTCCCCACTCTTGAGTCAGGCCACAACCGACTACCATGCATTATCAGCCCCGGTCAGTCGACTTCAAGCTTCCGACATGAATATAGGCCTGCGGTTATGAGGCTCAAGCAGCCTCGCCAGTTGCCTGTCAATCAAACATGCAAATAAAAATAGAGTAGGTCTGTGCCAAACAGGATGTTACAAATAAATGTAATTTGTATCTCCATGCTGCTCTGTTGTCTGACAGAACTCCATGACAGGCTAACGTGTGCTATCCTTACCGAGAAGTTAGCTGAAATGATGGTAGTTACAACTACACATCAGCTTTTAATCAAAACTATAATTTTCCATCTACACCACAAACACAAAATTTCACAAATGGTCTTGCATTTACAATCTAGCATGAAGAATATTTTGTTTAATCTGGTAATTAATCGCCTTTTGTCATTTATTGAAAGCAGTAACCTATACTGGAATGCATTTATAAATTAAGCCCTACAGCAAAATTATTAGTTCAAACGCTTTTAAAGTTCATGGATGCAGATTAACTTTATATGTCCGCTATAAGCATTGTTCATTACAGTTCACCGAGAGCTTGCCCGTAACAGCCACGCCCGACTGTTGTACACTGCTGCCTAGAAACACGGTCGTATACACACCGCAGGTCACACTTGAATGCCTGCGCAAGTCCCTCGCCAGGCACTAGCGATGTAGAATACTCCCAGTTCACAGCTCCTTGCCATCAGCAATTACAAATATTTTGTTGGGCAGTGTTGCTCCATCAGAACATCTTATCTATAAAATACTTCAAATAAATGTCATTTCAATTTAATTGGTGTTGTCTTGTAAGTTCACAGAAAATACTAAACTTTGAGAAGTCGTGTACTCGCCGTCACTGCATTCAGCAATCGGGTGGCGAGGCTAATGACACGTTCACTCCGACACCCACGCCCATGCCCGAACAAGGAAACGGCATTCCATCCAGGACACGATCGTGGGTAGATGATGAAACAGCACACTGCAAAGTTTTATGTTTTCTTCTAGTAGAGATGGCTTGAACTGTCCAATGTTCTGTTGTTGATGCCTTCTTTGCACCGTTGATGAATAAAAAAAAAAAAATCATGAAATGTTATAACGAGATGAGGTGTAGTAAGCGAAACGATTTTCATTGAACACGTACCCCAGATGAAAAACGATGCACGAAGTGGCTGCTGTTTACAGTGTTCGCATGCATTCCAATCTAACGGCGTAGCATCGTAGCACATCCACATGCATTCTCTCAAACTGTTAGTTTGAAAAATTCATGCAAGCACATGGCAGGGCAGTCAATAGCTGATCTCCTCCCCGGCGCTGGCTACATGTTGAGTGAAAACGTGGACACGTTCTGGTTCTGAGTCTGCGCAACGTCCCGCTCGTACCTGCTGCCCAGGTATTTCGCCGTGGCTGTCAGCTGATGCAAAAGATGAAACAAACCTCTCAGATGATACCGGAACATGTTTGCAGTCTTTCGCGAAGCGGCCGTGGTGTCGTCTTCGCTGGTTTCGCCCGCCGCTGCTGCAGCATCGTTGTCGTCTTCTGACTGAGGACCGTCGATGATCTCGTCGCGAATGGCATGAAGCATGGAGAAACAGCGATACAGGTCTGTTCCTGACTGAATGGACGGGATGGCCACCGACTGGTTATTGTTTTCTTCGCCAGAAATATCGTGAGACGCGACTTCAAGGTCTTTCAAGCGACTGGGAATCATGACGATATCGTCCATGGTGTTCACAGCGTTCACAAACCGGTTCAGCGCCGTGAGCAGCGACTGCTGGCCCACAACATCAGGCGCACCACTTGCTCGTCTATCCATTTTAGCAAAGTGATTGTGGTAATGTCTGGCTAGGAAACAACGAGATCAAATTTATATACCGTCTGCGAGCTGAGAGATTGAAGCAGACGACTCCTGACAGTCGGCCGGCGGCGTAGTCATGTATAAGTAGGCCGTCACCACTTCCACGGTCCTCCCGCAAGTCACTCCAAAGACTTAAAATATCATCGTTATTTCATTTATAATAATTTAAATCATATTAACTATTTAAAAACTTAATTAAACATCTTTGAAGAGATATTTTTAATGGATTGATTTAAAATTGTTGAAAAGAAATCCCAAACTGATGCTACACTCCCTATACATAAACATGAACTCAACCACAAAGGTAAGGGCAAGGTTACAGAGAAGCTGTTTGATTGGCTGACGGTGATCACGCTTGTGTCAGCCCCATTGCAAGGTCATGCTTTCCGGTATGATCCTTTTGTCAAGGTATCGTCAAAATAAACAAACACGTTTAGAAAGTGACATATTGCACAAAACAATTAGAAGATTGTAAACACAGATTATAGAAAAAAATAGCATATAACCATGAATACCAAGAATTAGGAAGGAATAACTTTAAATTAATACAAAAGGCCCACTGAGAATCTCCATCGGTAGCGTGGCCGAGCGGTCTAAGGCGCTGGTTTAAGGCACCAGTCTCTTCGGAGGCGTGGGTTCGAATCCCACCGCTGCCAGTAGTTTTTTTTTTTTTTATATTGAGAACTGAATGACACATCAATACACGAGAATGATTAAACACTTGAAGGAGTAATGTTCTTTCCCTAATTTGCAACGGATAGAATACCTGTGCTGATTGTAGAGGGGTGGCAATTAATACAAGGGCCGCATGAGAAATGATGTTTTAGACCGGACTAATAAAGTTAACTCAGTTTTTCTGATATATTGCAAAAATACTGGCGGGCGGCCAACCGGTGCTGTCACACTGTAGAGTGTAGACCACGGATGGGGAAAAATCCGGCCTATGAATCCAGTCAAATAATTTTGTTTGTCCCTGCCAATATTGGAAAACTATTGCATACCCAAATATAGCAGACTAATTTTACAGTTTATAATTTTGTAAAGCCCGCAAATAATCTTGGAACAAAACAGTTCCCCACCATTGCTATTGACAACAGTTGATGTATATTTGTACAGCGCATAGAATGATCCTACCAGCTCTAGGATATGGATGAAGTGATGGGTGCCCACCCCTTACCACCTTTACTCAAAATCTTCTTGCACTTTACCATTTCTGTCAATGAGATACTTATTATAGATGCCATAATTGATTAATCTTAAGTTGTGTCTGTTCAGCAATCAATGGCCAAAACCTTTTTAAATCATTTTGATCATCTGCCAAATTATAGTTTATTGTGGCTCCCGGTGTAAAAAAAAAAAAAAAAACAAACAAAAAATCCACATCCTGGAAACTGCCAGTGGCACAGAAACATTGTTTATGCTTTTAATCAAATAAGCATAGCCATGAGGCATACGGTTGGACATGTTGATTGCTCTACTATTGCATAAATGAAACTTAGCAAGGAATTTTTTTCTCTAATACATATGCATCCATGCGCCACATCTTACTGCATCTACTTTTCATCTGATAACAATGGCGACTGAATTACCCTAAGTAGCAACGTCTGGTCTCGGTGGTCAAATTGACCAAGAGTTGTGGCCGTTTTGAGTCAGGGCAAATCAACCCACGGTCATGGTCAAATCAACAGGTAGCCTTCTGATTCATTCTCCAGCCTTATTTGTAAACAGGCAGATTTTGCCTCTTTAAACATGGCAACGACTGACTTCTAGGGATGTAGATGTTAGTCTTATTCTCAGCATATGAAATATTCAGAAGTTTCCAGCAGCATCTTATCTCCAAGGCTTCAGTTTTATTGAAGGTACCCATTAGAGCCCAGCTTTACACAGCCTAACAGCAAGTAAAATGTGAAGCAGCTTCTTGGTGAGGATGTTGCTGATTCTCCGTTGTCTCTTGATTTAGTGCTCAGTGCTGATGCTATTATCCTTGCTTCCAGTTCGTCTTCCCTATCTCTTTGTATTTATGGTGTTGAGGGATGCCACCACCCATTAGATCTGTCATCAGCAAAGCATAGGTTCTTAATATGGTTCTGCCTACTACTGAGATGGTGGACTGGATATGAAACAGCATCTACAATGGTTTCAAAAACAGGTTGAAAGAGGACTATGTTGTTAAGTTTTGAAAAGTTTGAAATGAGTAGTCTTGCTAACTACAAATCAGGGCATCATGTCATCCCTAAGATGACTGGCTCACAAGAAGCTCTTAGTTCCTACTCGTCCCACCTCTCCACATGCATATTAAATTCTCTCCCCACCTCTCCATAAGTGTATTAAATCTTCTGTGTGTCAGGTGAAAGTGTTTGACCAGAAAGTTGCACTAAGGAAGCAGCAACTGGTGCACTCTGTCAACGGAAAATCAGTGTGCCTAGATTCACAATTAACACAATTTTCCCAATATTCTGACAACATTCAAGTACAGGTAAAATGTTAGATTATGATTTATTACATTTTGTATATATTTAATACACAGTTACAATGACATTATAATTCTTTAGAAGAAAATGCCTAATGTCAGCACTTGGCAGAAATATCCCCTTATGATACTACAGCATAAGGAGAACATTATACACCAAATAACTTGTAAATGCAAGCAAAGAACTGTCAGTGTCTACTATAGCCAGTCTCATCAATATACTTCTCATCTTCTCTGTAGCACCATAGGCAAAACAAATTTCTGATGATCAGTTATTGCCTGAAGACAGATCTTTAAGATAGGAACAACTTATTAACCCACTCATGCAGTATTAATTACAAAGACTTCACATAGATCCACTCAATTAAAACTTTAACAAATTTATATTTAATAATAGGAAAACCTTGAGTACCTAGCAAAAAAAGAAAAAAAAAAATTCACAGACAAGAGTGTTGTGAATTCTATCAAATAAGAAATAATAAAGCAGCTGACTAGGTAAGCAAGTAATACTTGTCTTAAAAGAGCACTTCTCATCACAGACCTACAAGACTTGCCTTTCAAACCCCATATACAACCAGGGTTTCTTTGGCAACATTAACCAAAACTTAAAAACCACAGAAATGACTAATCTCAAAGTCATAGATTTATGAAAGGACACTTTTTACACACCTGGGCGTACACCTCTCCCCTGACTATAACTGACCTGGGTACACACTCACACCAAGCTCCAGCAGAAGTGGCGAGTACACCGATGTCTAGCTACTAACTGTATTGTGCTGATGATACTGATGCCTAGCTCTGTACTGTATTGCAGCCACAGCTTTAGGGAAATGGTAGGACTACGGACAAATGACTCTCATCATGTCAGATAATCAGATCAGCACACAAAGAGATTCAGACAGCATGTAAATAAACTGACTAAAGGGTGAAGGTGAAATGTGCTATGATTTAAAAAAAACCAAATATCTACAGAGACAGAGGTAAGGAGGGACTGCGTAAGCAGCCTCAAATCCTCTTTATGGAGTGAGAGGAACAGGCCAAAACCCATGTAAATAAGCAGCATAGTTAAAAAGAAAAAAAAGACTAAAATATGTGGGCTAAGGTTAGTCTTGATGAAAATGTGTCCCAGTCAACTACTAATCAATGCTTTCTGTCTCAGTCTTCTTGTCTGAGGACCTGCATCATTGCCTCCAAAGTCAGACTCAAGAACAAAGTCAAACATGTTGTGGCTTTAAAAGTCAGCCTGACAACCTGCAAACACTGGTATTCATTATGAGATGCAACAGACATTTCTAGTAACAGATGAAAAAATACAAGTTTATCTTTTTGGCACCTTTCATATCACATCATTAGGTTGTAGGTCATGTTAAACGGTTGCAGTGAAGGAGAACACAGAACTAACACAGAAGGGAGCGCTGTTATCAGTATTGTGAGTGCAACTGTTACATTTCAAAAAATAAAACAGTCATCAATCACTTTCTGAACTCTTAATTGCTTACTAAAACATTCTCAATTTACACATTAAATGAGAAATGAGAACCCATAATGAGCTCATGTGAATCATACAGATACAATACTTCAACATCAGTTGTTGCACGGTTTGAATAAGCAATCATTGTTTTCTCATTTAGAGGTTTTTTGCTTTTCATGTTTATTACATTTGTTGTTGGCATGTGTGTTGTATTAGGAATAACAGGTATGCATTAAAATCCCAGAAAAATGTCATTCCCCAGCTTTTATACCTGAAGACACTAATAATGTGACATTTACTGTTTTATGTTTACACACCACTCAGTCACCTTCCGAAAAAATACACAAGACACCATTTTAGACATGGCTTACAGAAGACTTGATGCCAGATTTATATGCTGACAGACTACAGCTGCCTCTATCACAAAATATACTTTTTTTCGTGTTAAGAAATTCTTTTCAAATGTAATTTACCTAGTTAAATGACTGGATTTTGTCCCTTTTTGTTTATATAGTTTTGCAGTAAAAATTATTGAGTAAGATGGGTTCAAACCGCTGAAGGGGCTTGACAATAAGGCCTGGATTCAAAGTGTTACACCTTAATGAGAACTACAACTGTGAAGTAGCTGTATCAGATTTAGCCCTGAATAAAACACAGGTTATCATGTGAAGAAGCCAGGTATGAGGTGTTTAGCCAAGTCAGTAAAGACATTATCATTGAAGTGAGGAATTCTCAAATTTCAGTTCTTAACAATGTAATATCTAACGTTTACATGAGCGTTTCTGGACACTACAACAATCTTTCTGGCATGTCTTGATTTCTCTAATAAAAGAGTATATCTTCAGTAGTTGGGTGGTCGAGTACTTACTGTCAGGTAAATATGATATACTGAACATTAACTGCAAGTGTATATTTTGTAACATAAAATATTTAAAAAGTCTTAAGGGTAGAAAAGCAGTAAAATAATGCTGCAACAGAAATAATGGAACACCTGTAAGGTATACATATACCAATACATATTATACTTGACTTTTTTCCCATGCATATATTATTCTTTAGTAGCTATCAAATGAATAAGCTAAGTTCTACATTGGTGTATAATTTGGCTATAACCATTTGGATTGTTGCCACAAAATTCAAAATGTTAAGAGAACTAATTTTACGACATACGATCGCTTGCAACGGTTTAAAGTACAATGACCTCAGGTGAAAGAAAGATGATAACTGCAGGTCTACAACACCGTTCCTGACTTGCTGTAACTGAATGTCTTCTCTACTAAGCCTGTGGACAGTTTCAGCTTCTAGAGGGCAATTAGCATTGGCAATTAGCTTCAAACGCTATTGGCACATTGGTGAAAAAAGGTTGCCTTCCAATGTTGTATGTTCCAATGCTGTGTGAAACCACAAACCCTAAAAAAAACAATGATCAGTTAGGCCTGCACAGCTGGTTTTACAGATCAAATGTCGGAAACAGGATGCCACCAAGGACCACATAGACAATGAACTCTTGTAAAGCAAAAGCCATGCAATTGTTCAGTCACCAAACAGAAACATTCTTTTATCAACAGCTATTAGCATCTACATTCCCCATTATTATTATATGACTGAAAGCCTCTGCAACATTTTCCTCGCACAACAGATTATGTGTACATAAGCAGGATCTCTAAAACCCAGACACAGCTAGGACCGGTCTTCTAAGCAAGGGGAGACTATCCAAGGCAGGCGACAGAGCTTCACTTCTTGTTCTGCTCATCATATGCCTTCTTAAGTCGCTTCTTCAGCTCCCCTGGAAACTTGTCGTAGCAGTTCTTGCATACAGGCTTCAGGTCAAACTCGAAAAATTTGGTCCTGTTAACATAATAAAAGATGTCCTTTAATATGCTGACATTTTCTAGACTGAATAACAGAAGATTAAATAAAATGCAACGAGCTGAAGGAACTACACGAGGGAATCACATCTGTGCTGTTTACTGCAGAAGGGGGAGAAGATTGCATATTTCAGGAGCTTTAGGAAATGAAAAAAAAAAAAAAAGGGAGGAAAGGAGGGTTATAGCAGTGGTCTCGAGGGCAGCGGACAGTTTTCTTACTTTTGACTCATCTTGCGGTCGCAGATGGAACAGGCAAAGTGATGGACACACCAAGCTTTGTTAAAAGCACTGAACACTGCAACAAGAGTGAAAGAGTAGCACTGAAAATGCTCCTAGTGACAGAAAAAACGTGGAAAAACTTAATATTCACATGTTATGCAAAACACTCACACACGTATGCACTTTCTCTCTACAGTTCTATCCTTGCCATGCTGATTGCGTTACATTGCCTTATCTCAATCGCCAACCATCATCACAAAGCCTGATCACAACAACAGAAATAACAGTTTATCTAAACTTATTCTGAGCAATCGATGACCAACATTATCTAATAGCACTGGGTATCATGCTAACATACATACCATCACCATTGATGATATTGTTGCAGACAAAACAAATGTTGCCGAACAGCTGAAACAAAGTTCAATAACATCTTGTATCCATCTAGTTTTACAATAACTTTCTCATTTAACCCCATTAAACATAGCCCTCATAGCAGCTTATAGAACACATTCACAGGGCTTATAGAACTAATTTTTGGAGGCTTATAGAACAAAACCCAACAAAATACTCAGCCTGCATGTCTTCTCTGACATAGATAAAAACCGATTGGGGTTTTATGCCGAGCCAGCAAGTAAGGTTATATCAAGGCAAGGCAGCCAGCTCTGTAAACAAATGATACATGCAGAGAAAGAAAAGTGTGCCCAAGACAACAGCTGAACCCAGGACAGCCAACCCTCATCGTATGGGCAACAGGCGCTAACTATTACGCCAATGGCCAAATCATCTAATGTTAAAGACTCTAACCTGACCATAAAATTCTGCGTCTAATGGTAGCTAATCTAATCTGACTAAAAAACTCTTCTCCTAATGGTACCTAATCTTACCTGGTGGTAATGGATCTCACAATAGGCCAGTCCTTTTTTCTCATAATGACGAGTACCAAGGAAAGGCTTCTCACACTTGGCACAAACAAAATGCTGAAACAAAAAACAAGCGACATGGAAGCACGAAGCTGGTGTTTTCACAGTGCTGTTGTGAAGTAGGAATCAGGTATATCAGATTATACTTGATGCTATCATAAGTAAATATAGATTAACAAACATGCTCTCTTTCTCTCTTTGTGTGTGTGAACGAGCCAAGTGGTGAAAATGATATGAATGTATGCATTCATTTTCTTTTATACACCATACACATCTATGTTTCGACTTCAATCACTGATCATGAAACTGTACTTTATCCTGCTTTGAAATGTCATTAAATAAACAGTTGTTCTCTCTCTATATATACACGCACACATATGTAGTCATCATGTGTCTTAAGGTGTGTGGGAGTGTGATTAACAGCTTTAAACTAGAACATGGCACAATACAATCATCATTATTATCATCTATATAAGGTGAGACACAACATGTATAACAGGCATGGTGGACACATTGTCTTGGGTATGGCAACAACAAACACAAACCTCTACATGCCATGTCTTGCCCAACACGTTGTAACAGGCATGGTGGACACATCATGCTGAGCATAGAAACAACAAACACAAACCTCCACATGCCATGTCTTGCCCAGAGCATGAACCACACGCTCCTCGATGGGCCGGCGGCAGGCACCACATATGGGTATGCCCATCTTGTCATGGCAACGCAGGCAGTACAGTTCTCCATCCTTTTCACGGGCCTCGGTATTCAGCTCAACACTGTCACATTCAAAAGAAAAAAAACAAACCCAAAACTATAGTTACCAATGGTAAAAACATATAGCACAACAAGGATAGTTAGAAAATTTCAGAGCTTCTTCATACTTGGGCAAAATGGAATGATCCAAGTGTCCAATAATAATGCCTTGCTTACTAAAGCAAAGATGATGAATAGTGTGGGGTGTATAAAAGTGTCAAGATCAAGAAAAATTGCTGGCAGTTTGGTGCAAGCAGATGCTGCAAATTGCTCTCACCCACAAGAGTTGCAGTTGAAATGATAAGGATGGTAGGCCTCTCCCTTGAACTTGATGTGTCCATTGACTTCAATCAGGTCACTGGAAAACAGGTGATGTCAACAGGCTCTGACCCATGTGTCTTTCACAAAAATCTGTGCTACTACTTTGTGCTCACTTTCACAATACAATCCTTCTACCCTTACCAAAGAAAAAAACCAAAAACAAAAAAACAAAAAGAACACCAACAAAACTCTGAAGAAAATACTTGTAGCAGCAAATATTTTAAGAAACACCAAGAAACAAAATTCTCTTTGAGAAAACAAAATCACTGTATCGATGCATTTGTTTTCAAAAACCATCAATGTAGTTGACATGAAATGCTGTTATCCCACTTACTGGCACTTGTGGCAGACATATTTGCCAGTTCCACGAGCTTTCTCTTTAGCATTGCACTCTCTGCATAGGGCTCTGATTGGAAAATAAAAAATGAAGGCTTGAATTATATTCGATGCAGCTTCACATGATTACCAATATATCCCATGCTATCTACTCAAAATTACACCTTAAATCCCCAAATGTGATCTAGCCTATTTTGCTTTGAACAAGTTTGTTAAAACCTTAAATAAAAGAATATATCAAAATATGAATTCCAAGGTCCCACAAACCTCATGTTACAAAACTGTTATGCAAGAAAACTAAGTTGATATCAGCTGAGAAAATTGATAAATTGTGTATCATGAATTTAAATTACTTTTTCAACATCACTCATCTAAACACAAGCACTGCTAAATCAAACCGATAAATTTTTAATAACTGCTACAGCCTACCGCCCAGCATTCTTGACGAAGCCTGAGTCAGCCATGCAGTCACCACAAATCTGGCAGATAAAGCACTGTGGATGCCAAGAAGAATTCATGGCCTTGATTACCCGCCCACTGATGAACTCCCCTGTGACAGATATCGTAGCGTATGATTTTTAACTCATTCAATTGTGATGAAAAGTGACAAGACTGAACATTCAGAATGTTAGTGGTTGCACAAAGTACAATGTGTTTCAATATTTACATCTATATTTCAATAAAAACAACCATCATAGACACACCAATTTAAAAGCATTTTTGAAAATTTAAGTGACATGCCTTGCAAGAAATCTGGTTTTTGTTTTCTTGTACTAAATTCAAATGAAATATGGTAACCGTCATGAAAGTAGGTTACAAAACAGAAATGAAAGAAAGTATTAACATAATATATACAAACATAAATTGCCAAACAATGAAATATTGTATTAGAATATATATTAGACTTCAAAAATATTTACTATTACATTGCCACTTTTGATTGTTGGAGTACAAATGCATATTAAATTAAGTAACCAGCAACCATTTTATAGCACTAATGTCATACTGCAATCTGGGTCTACCCTAGATGTTCCTACAGCTACAAAGTTAAACTACATGAATGACATACCACACTTTCCGCAGCTAGGTGCAAAGAGGACACGAAAATCATGCTCGCAGTACTTGCGACCTTCAAACTGCAATGAGGAACAATGAATAAAACCGCCATTAAAATCTTAGTTTAAAGAACATAGAGTTAGTGTATTACACAATCTATCTGAGCATGATCAGCACAGAGAAGACACAGATTAGCAGATGTTATCAGACTCATATATTGTGTGTGTGAATGCATTCATGTAGATATATTCATACATAAGTGAGAGAGAGAGCAAAAGACATAGCACAAATGCCTTCAGAACAATCTTCATATCTGTCAGTCTCGGACAATCACAGGTGCCTTACCTCATAAAAGGTGCCTTCTGGAAATGGCTGAAAGCACTGGGCACACCTGTAAAAAGACAGGCCACATATACTCATATAGCCTGCAGTATCAATTCCTGACTCATTCTTCACAAGCAAGGCAGAGGTTTTCATAAACCATTCAGTCTAAACGATAACCATATGAACCACACAGTCTAAACCATAGCCATATGAAAAAAGAGCCAATTAAGAGTGACCTCTTTAGAAAAATTTACCATGAGCGACCAACAAATGTTACCCCTAGTGACCAGTAACAAAATTAAATGTAAATTGTCTCTTTCCACAATAACAGATCTTCAATAGTTATCTCCCTTGCTTTAACAACAATTTTGCAATTCTCTGTAAAAATGAAGACAACTCACACAAAACAAGATGTATGCCACACTTCGCCATTGGAGTTGATTATCTGCTCCTGCAGACCAAATCCATTGCCACATCGCCGGCACACTGCGTTGCCTAGCGACATCCCTGTACTGTAACAAAAATGAAGACAGTATACAATAAGCGTAAAAGCAAATCCTCTTTAACTTTATTAAGTCGCGCAGCTCTGTAAATCTTACATTCAGCAACTTCAACAAGTCACAGAACTCTGTAAAGTGTTACAATCAGCTGTTTGGGCAAGTCACATAGCTCTCTGTTATTCTCTACTTCCCCAAGTGAAGGACAAATAAATGTAAAATGTTATGCTCAGCTACTTCAACAAGGCCCACATAAGTGTTAGCTCAGCTCCTTCAACAAGTGAAAAGAATGCAAAAATTCACATTAAAAAGGCATCCTTCTCCACATTAATGTTTTGCCACTTAGCTACACTAAAAGGTTCAATGTGGATTACACTTGTTCCTCTGTCCATCGGAAACCTACCATGCACCATTTCACAAAAAAGTCAACAGAAATTAAGGATTTAGTGTTGGTAGTGAAGGGTTTGGAGATGGCTGATAAGACCAACCTAGGCAGCAATAAGTTTCCCATATGTGGAGTGAATAAGTGAATAAGTTTCCCATATGTGTAGTTTTGGAGACTTGAATGCTGGGGTAGGGGGAAATGTTTTTGGATACCCATTCAGAAGACTTGCCTTTACAACCCTATATGATCCTCTTATCAACGATTAGAACTGAAGCTATCTTTAAAATCTGTCTTCTCTGAATTGTATTAAGATCTTAATATTGTATTAATATCATAAAATTAAGATGTAGAAGACAATTTGTGTAGTACAATAGCATCACCAGCACACCTAATGCTGAGCCCTACAACAGCACTGCAGCCATGTTTATTTGGTACAGATAGACATCAAGAAAAAGAATATGTTTTACAAATGACATTGCACTAGGAATTAGTCTTGATGATGATGGCCATCACTTACTCCATAAACACTAACCCACACTCACAGATGTCACTATTTGAGAACCCCAACAAAATTCCTTCCACACACACACTTTCTCTCCCTCTGTCCTTAATATAAGGTGTTAGCTAATAATAAAGCTAATGTTGATCCTTAATGTGAAGTATTTAAATCCCCAACACAGTTATTGATTCTTCTGTTAAGTGTTAGAATCACCAGCACACTTAATGTTAATCTTTAACACCAAGTGGTAGAATAACATCACCAGAAACATTTAATGCCTTGATATGAAGTTAGCTTTTGCCAGGTGTTCAGTTACAGCATAACATTTTTAACATAGCGTCTTGTGTAGGTGTGTGTGAGAGTGAGAGAGAGAATGTAGATTAGAGTGGTAAAGGCAAGGTTTACCAGCACGCAGATAAACTTTACACAGCGACATTAAAGTTTTCGCCTAGAAAGGGATGGAGGCAAAAGCTGGAAGCCTAGGCTGGTAACAGGTGGCAGACATCAAAAGGGAGGAGCTACATCTGTCAAATCAGCCCAAGGTCGCCATACAGGTAAATATAGAAAACTTCACAATGGAGGAAATCCACAAAAATGAACTGAAAGAAAGGGAGGGTTAGTGACATTCTCCTGATGATATGATCTAGGTTTCTGATGGCCAATATATACTCTGCTAGTGATATGGCTCTCCAATCTGTTGATCTCAGCGACATGTTGATCTACGAATATCATCCAGCAGAAGAACGACCTGGCATTCCCATCAACTTCACAGAGAGAGCCACAGGAATTTTGTTAATTTACCAAATGGTTAAGCTTGCTGCATAATAATTTCAACTATTCCACTCTTCTCTCATCTAGACAACAACGATTTCTACTTTGCACCACAGGAATAAGCTTTGGTAACAAAATTTATGTTTATCAAGTTTTTGACCAAAAAAACCCAAACAAATAAAAACAACAACTTGTTAAACAAGCCAAATGCAAAGTCTTGTGCTCTGTTGCTCTACAGTGTCAATGAAATGGGTGTAAAATGTGACAATCATTGCCTATAAATAGACTACAGGGTGACCTGCAGCTGGGACTGCAGACAAGAATCACTGTATGTAGAACCCCCTCCATCTTGAAGAGTATTTGAACCTTAAACAAAGAATCCCTAAAAATCAAACTCTGAACCCTGACTTTATTAAAAAGCCAGCATGACCAGAGATGGGCTGTACATAGGGTGTTAATTTGGACGATAGTAAGCCCAACTTTATTTTTCTGTGAGGTCTTCAGTTACAAGTCGATTATTCAAACCTACCTTACACACAACTTTGCGAAATTACATGCATCCCACCACTGGGGGTCTCAAACAGGCACACAATTTGTGACCTCATCTGCATCCTAACCGGGAAGCGGGGGCTCAAACACACATACACACTCACCCGGGATCAGGCTGTGGCAGCCCCTGGCCTGTGTCCTCATCATGTGTGTTATCTCCATGCGCTATTCGCCTCCGCTGAAAGAGAGGTGACTGAGTTTTTTCATTCAGAGACTGCAGGCGGATCTGTGGAGTCTGCTCCCTGCCTGTAGCTTGGCTTGCCATGATACGGCCAGCAGGTGTCGTTCTCACTCACCAGGACTGCGCAAGCACTGAGCTACTTATTCCTCAAAGCTGCCGATTCAATCACAGGTGACCGTCAGCACTCTGATGAAACTCGCAACAGACTCAACACTCTCGCCACGTATCCAAGGCAACGAGCGACCCGTGCAGATCACACGGACACCCGAGGTTTCAAAATGTGGGCAGAAGGGACCTTCACCCACCTCAGTGGTGGCGCCTCAGTCCCCGTCTTTTGTGCATCGGCGAACCGAGCTGGCAAGCGACCCCCGGCGCGTGTGTTTGGTGTGATGACAACAAAACTTTTATCTTCTATTTCTCCATATTCGTCCTTTCCCCTTCCTGGACGACAGCTCTGAAAACTGACGCTCTGTCAGCGTGCAGTCTGCCGGCGACAAGCAGAACTTACAGTCGGGACAAGCGCCAGCAGCAGGTGAGAAGCGGACAGGTGTTGCGTCGTGGGATGTTCAGGTAACGTGTGTGAAGTCGGACAACATGAGGCCAGGTAATCACCCAATTCCGACCCGCCTGGCCGACTCGCTTATAAGCTCCCATCCCTCACCCACCCGTCACCGTGCACACAATATGGCGACGCTGCGTGCGAGCAACAGACACCAGGTGAGGCCAGGTGAAACTTGATAACAAGCGTGTTACACGATCGTCTTTCACGTCACTCTGATTAAGTAATCTAAGCAGACGAACTGGGTGTGGATCTGGGTATGGAGGTGTGAACAGGTAAAAAAACAAAAAATGCAGTCAGCCGAATGTCCCTGAAACGCGTAAGGCACCCTCGACACCTACCTTGGGTCAAGGTGATAGGCACTGAGCATGCGCCACAGGGAAATAACAATAAACACAACAACAAGCGCGATGCAGTTCCTTTTGTCTGCTGCGCGGTGTCCCAGCTCCCCAGCTGTCGCGCACAGGTGTAATTTCATATCGGCTCCGTCACGCCTGAGTTGTTATCCTACCCCCCCCCCCCAAACCAACGCCAACTCCTCCACCACAGTCGTTATGTGGGTCACTGGGGCTTTTCCCTGACAGCCACCATGTGAACACTCCAAACTTCTCTGACCACTCAAAGTTTACAGGCGAAATACAAACTTTGATATTAGCATGTTTGAATGACAAGATGTGAATTAACAAGCACACCTGTGGAGATATGGAAACAAAGAGTTGAAGTAACACACAGATGCTGAGAAGTGGAAGAACTATCACAAGAATGTAGATGTAAAGTAACAGGTGCTACACTGTAACTTGATCCCCCTCCAATGCCTTTCACCAAAGATGTGTACATACATATGAAACAGAGAACACAGACATGGAAGTTCTGGTTTTCTAATGCATATTCTTCCATGGCCAACAATTACTTCAAAGCAAATCCTCCTCGTACACCTACTGAAACTTTGGTGACAGGTGCACTTCAAGTGGTGTGTAATCATCACTGGTCAGCACAAACAGTGTGACCTATCTTGGTTGTGATGCTTTGGGATAACAAGTACACATGTATTATCGCACTCAAATGTAGTTTGTTCCACCGCTGTGTTCAAATGCCTGAGTACCCTCAAAATTTGGCTGTTGAATGCCTGTGTTAGATGCCTGTGTAGACTGGAGTTTTGATTGTGAAATGACAGATAAGGTGTGGCCCTACCCCTGCCTGTACACCAGCCGCCTTGAAATAGCTTGCCTGTCTGCTGCTGAAGAGCATGTACTCTTCAAGTTCACCAGTGGATTTAGGAACTGCAGAAGTGACAATGACAGATACCTAAGATCTTTTACTTTTATAAGTAAATACACAACCTGTACACGCATGTGACAAGGGACTCCTGTAAGTGAGCGTTGAAGACAAGGACCTGACATTTCAGGCCTAAGAACAAGATCCTAACATGACTGCTAGTTCAGATGATGGTCTCTTGTCAAAGCTTCTGCAAATCATGTGTGGTGGTAGATTACCTACCCTGCAGATATCTTACAGTGGCAGGTGTGCACTAGATGTTCACAAATGAAAGCTCGAAAAGAACGCATAATACTTTAAAGTAGGTAACAAGCCTTTATCATCACAATCATTGATATTAGCGCCATCATCATTTAGGGTTATATCTATGATATCAGCTTATAGTCCGACATTTATGGTATTTGTTTTAGGCACACAAATGACATTACATGATTTATGCACACAGATGGCATTAATTATTTTATGCACACATGGTATTACTTGTTAGATGAAGATGGCATGATGTGCTTTATGCACATAGACAACATTACTTGATTTATGCACAGTTACAAGCTGCTTACACAATAGCCATGTTGATAATAATAATGACAATGAGGTAAGTTTCAATGACCTGAAAACTATGTATTTTCATACTCTATTTTAATAATTATCTGTTTTTAATGAAC
The DNA here is from genome assembly GCF_003073045.1 of Pomacea canaliculata. NCBI lineage: Eukaryota > Metazoa > Mollusca > Gastropoda > Architaenioglossa > Ampullariidae > Pomacea > Pomacea canaliculata. The sequence continues at coordinate 7,092,823 of NC_037603.1, forward strand.
CACTGCATACATACACACAGCTTAGAAAAACATGACTTATCAACTCATTCTCATTTATAGTTGACATTATCTCTTACACACTTGTAGATATTATTTAAAATGACATTTTGGAGGCTTAACAACGAATCTGTAAAGAAGGGCACACCCAAGGCACTAGTGACACACCGGACATGGCCCATGGGTGATTTAGTTGTAGTTCAGATTGTTACTGTGTTTATATGTGATGACCTATTTTCCTGCCTGGAACCTACCCTACCAAACCTATATTTACCGTACAAACGATGAGCTTGAGAAACAGAAAAAAAAAAAACAAAACAAAACAAAAAAAAAACAAAACTATGCAGAGAATGATATGTTAACATTCTGTAGTGAATGATGTGTTAACAAAGGCTGTTACCTGTAGTCCACATGGTGAGCTTGATCCATGTTGTTGTCAGTTACCTCAACTCAGAAAAGAAAACTTGCACTGTTAATAACCAGTTTTGAAAGATTTTAGTTCATGTGACAGAAATATCCCACTGGCTTGCAGTCAGTTATGGTCCAGAGAGAAAAGCAAAAGGACTTGTGCTTTAATGATTTAATAATCCCTGTACTTGTCTACGTCTTCATCTGCTTTAGTTCACACAAAGCGATGGCAGTCATGGAGGTGATGCAGCTCGTCAGCAGAAGCTGTCACAAATAGGATATTTGTTCACTGTGGATATTTTTGCTCCTTCTGGTTCAAAGAATTTACCACAGCTTTGAGTTGATAAGTTGTGTTTTCAGACACTAAATAAGTGTCTATGATTCAATCTTTCAATCATAAGCTGCAGCAGAAGGTCTTCAACAGCTTGTCATCTCCAGTACAGTCCTGTGGTGTAACTGAGTTGTGACACAACACCATCAACCAAAAAGTCTATAAGAGAAAATGGCTTTGGAGAAAAAAACACTGCAATTGTCTTCATACTCAGTGAAATGGAAAAATGTGCTTTAGAAAGAAATAGTGCTCTAAATTAAAAACACTTTAACTCTCAACTTTCTCTGTAAGACGAGCAACACACGATATCCACCCATAAAAATGGAGCTGACTGGCTTTCAAAAGCCGGCACAGAGATGATCAAGTGTTGCAACACTTATACTGCTGTTCACTCTGATTGTCACAAAACTTGGTTCTCTCTCCTGCCTTGAGACAATTTCCTTCCTATCAAGAGCTTGTATCCTTATAAACTCATGTCCATTTTGCACACTAGACACTAGAAACAGCCTCCTAGTTGCTGTCTGCTGAGTCAACTCTTTCTGCATCCAGACACATCACTTGCACTTTGACCTCTCTGGTCCCCTGAAGACAAGTTGCTGTAGCTGCTGGTTGCAAGTCAGGGGAGGTCCCAGACAGCCAGCACCTCTGCTGTGAATGCCAGAGAGGAGAGGAGCACAGGAAAATCAATATACAAGGCTCTTTCTTACTCAAGAGATTCCAACACTGCACAGCCACTGTATCTTGGATGAGTAACTGAAACTATTCCTGGGTCTGATTCATCAGCAGGACCAGCCAGCTGAGGAAATAAAAGGTTCATGCAGAGGACTCTTGTGTGTTTGCTGGATTCTCCAGCTTTATTGAGAAACAAGTCAAGAGTGGATTGGTCTTGATCTCGAACTCTTATTACAGTGGAATAGATGCTTTCAAAAGTTTCTCTTAAAACTTACACCAAACTGTTGATGACGCAGCTACTATATCAACTGTTTTGACAGACTAGAGGACAAATACTGTTCAGAACATTTTCTTGGAATTCTGGCAAAGTATTTTCCACATGAAACATCTTTCTTCATATGATGATTGGGGTGGACAATGTTATTCTGTAGTGTGCACAAAACCCCCTGAAAATCAGCACAGGTCAACGTAAAATGTTTCTCTGAATCTGAAGGTTTCTATTTCATGCTGAAGAATTTCACAATGTTCCACACAGATCCTAAATAAAAAGCTGGAATCCTTATCTAAATTATATATGTATGAGAAAAAAGTAGTTTTCTGCTGGACGTATGTACAGAATAAACACAGAGGTCGGCACCACTTATCTTGCAAGGAGACGACTCCATCTTAAAGGAAGTGATGTAAGCCAATATATTCTTGCTGTTAATATTAGGCATCTGACTTGCCTTGAAGGAACAGTTCCTTGTTCATGTTTAGAATTTAGCTTGCTTTGAACGTAACACTAATATTTACATTCCTCTTGAAATTGTCTCAAGCTCAGGTGATTCACTTTTGTGCAAACATCCAGATTTGAGGCTACAAATATACGTACCACAAAGCCAGCTCTGTCTTGGCCATAATGCTTTGGTAGCTATGTCATAAACAGTATATGCTAAATGCTTTGAGCAGTTTACTGTTAATCAAATCCCTCAAAAGTATGGTTGAAAATATCCTTAGATGTGAGACACAGTTCTTTGTTAAGTTTCTAATGTCACAAAGCCAACATCAGCTACTACTTGGCCGATGTTGCGCCATATGACATACAGCATCGGTAAACAACTTTAAGTCACCACGGTGATGTCCTGCTACGTGGATTTCAAGCTGTGCTACAGGCAGCACATCCGCTACTTAGAGACACACTCCCAACAGGCTTCAGGTTCCTTCGCACTGTAAACTTCTGAGTGTTGGCTACACAGTGAAGGTCTAGTCTCACGGGTACCACAAACATTTCAACACACAGAAAGCACTTGTCTTATCTTTCCCCCAAGCTTTCTTTCAGAAAATATTCATTTTCTCCAAATGCATTTGGCATCACACAGAAGTAGAACGGTCTCTACCCCTCCTCCACATTCTATTTGAAGGAAAAAATGTTTAAATTTTCTATCAAAAAGTGAAATCGATATTTGTTGATTTCCACAAAAAAAAAAAAAAGGCATCATTTTCATTCCACTAAGCCTTGCTTTTGACTGCCCCATTATATAAGAGACCATGCTCTAGTCATGAAACATTATGAGAAACTCTAGTCAAGCAAACATTCATCTCCTAAAACCCCCAGAGGATGGCATGCTTTAATGCAAAATGCTGTCTTGGCATGGAGTGAGAGAGGAAGAAAATGAATACAAGCATTAGGGCCTCTGTTAGACATAAAAAATTACCCAGGACAGACATGACAAACAGGCAACAGACAGTAGACAGCAGGGGCTCCTTGCTGCTTATAAAGGTTTTCCTTCATTTTGCTACAGTCTTCAATCTTTACTTATGAACAGAACTTAATAAAGCTGCATTCATCTTTTACTTTTATTCAAAAAAAAAACCTTATGAAAACAACACAGTTTCTGATCATATTCCCCATCATTTTCCCTTACTAAATTTTTCTCTCTCTTTTGTGTACTTAGCACGCGCACACACACACCGCACACACACACACACTTTTTTTTAACCTCATGATCAAATTAAAAGATACAAAAGTTGACAAATTAACATGTCGCTATAAACAATGCTAATGTAATTTAGTTCCTTGTAATATAAGGCTGTAATCTTTTAATGTTGCCGCTTGTGAAGTAAGCTGAATGTGGGAATGCTGAGAGCTGGTCATCTTAGAAGGTCTTAGCTAGAACAAGCCACATTTTAAAATGATGTATGGATAACAGTACAGCATTCTTTGAAGCAAGACAACTAGCCTTGTAAGCAGTCATTGAAATGTCAAGTACATAGGAAATGACACTTCCTGACATCAGGAACACCACAAAGCTGATAAAGAGTATGATCACACAAAATTCTTTGTAGCATTCTGAAATCACACATATGCACAGCAACTTATTCTGATTATTTCTTCATTCTGTCCCTGTCTGTGAATCTATGTTAGAGCAAATTCTATACCATACAAAAACTTTTCTCCACAATACTGATAGCCAGAATTTAAAACCCCAAACACTGCACTAAAGCCATTATACACAAATGTAGTTTAAATCCTGAAGATGGTTCAACTTCAAATTTTTTGTTTTATATATATATTACAACCACTGATTGCAACATATATACATTACTGTTATGTTAGCACAGTTTGCTTTCATGCAATCTGATTTTGAAAATAGCTCTTGCATTGAAATCACAGCTGCAACTCACTGTCCTTCCCTCCCCATTCATGTAAACTATATAGACTACAAACATTAGCACATACTTCCATGTTCATGTATAATATGTGAGTCAAACACATGGGACACCACAAAAATGATGCATGTGAAGCCACAGGGCACCCAGAAGCTGACACACTGCTCAGAGTAGTTTTTTTTCTTTTTTTTGATGGGTTGGTGGGATTAAATATATACAGGCTAATTGTGGGGAATGTGAAATAAAGTAACCAGTGGTTTTACTTGGAATTCTACTTCAGAATGTCGTGTGGCTTTACCAGTGTCTGAAGAATTGTGAATATATATTTCTGGATATTTTTTTCTTTAGGAAATTTGGAAAACATATGATTGGCATGTGAACAAAAATTGCTTGTAATATGCACAAATGAAACAACGTAACGTTGTGTAATTATTATTAGCTTGTTTTGAATTCTCACCAATCCCTCGTCTACTAAAAAAAAAAAAAAAACACCCCATAATAATAATTTTTAAAAATCGTTGGATGTAAACAGTGTAAGGGAAGTAACTCCGGTCAGGCGTCACTCCCAGGGCAGGATTCCCAACATTCCATCCACAGTTACTTCCCTTTACGAATTTCTCGATAATCGTTTGTCTAACAGACTGCATTGGTGACGGTTGTCCGCGATTTGCACGACTACCACAGAGAACAAACCAACCACAAACGCACAACATTTAAATCTTCAGGACTCCAAGCTGTACAGGACGATCAAACCTGATAATTATAAAAACTAACGAACCGGCTCGCAGACAACTAGCAACGCCCCTGTTTCTTCCCTCACGGAAAGTTTTGTTATTTGTGTAAACAATGGCTAGTAACTTTAATCAATGTACTCAGAAAAGAGCTAAAACACAACACTATCCTATGATAATGTCTCACGTACACAATACCAACCGAGCTGTCGTAAGCAAAACAATCCCCCCGTCGAGAAAGGGGAATGGATGTCAACAAACAACAGCCACTGTTTGCTGTTTGTGGAAAAGTCGACAGGAAGTAAACAGAACAATCAAAGCTTTTTACATACTAACCTCCCAGTCATACAGCAAACTCGTCGCTTGTATCTTCTTGTTTTTTCCGCCGAGCCTTGAAAGCACCAGCACCTTTCTGAAGATAGAATACCGGAAGTGCGATGAGGTCACTACCGGTGGACGAATTAGGGCATGAGTCGGGAGGAGGCGGAGGGACTTTCCCGCTGCAGGTGGGGCGGCCTGTGGCTCCGCGGTTAGCGCCTGTCATGAACGCCGTTTGTGTTTGAAATTTCCCTTTTCTGACGAGATAAACTATTATAAAGGATACACTGGATAAACCTACTCCATGTATAGACATCATGTTATATTTATTCCTGTATAACTTGTAAAATAGTTGTAAAAATTAATTAACAAATTAGATGCCTTCTTAGAATTATGCTTTGTCAGCACTATACACTCAGTCCGTCCAGTCAGCTGCCCATACAGCATGCGCCAGTCTACACGCACATACAACAGTCTATTCGTCCACCTGTCTACTCATTGTTTACACGTCTACTGACTGCTTAATTATTTGTGTGCACATTCATCGAGTCATTCCAGCCCAGTCGGTTAAGTTTTTTTTCCCACACCGGAGCTAAGTCAGGTTGTTGACCGAATGTTATAGTCATCTTCAACTTCAGGCCACTCCTCTCTTCTTCCATTTGCATTCTTCTCTCGTGGATCCGCAAATACTTGGATTAATTAGGAATGTGACGAATGAAGACACACCTACCTCACACTTCATCTTTCTTGCTGTACTGCCTGTGTAATGAACTGGTGCCACATGAGTACTTCCTTTATGTTGTTGTTGTTTTTTGTCATATATATATAAAGGTAGAAACAATACAAAGAGCCTATTACTGTCGACGAGAAAAAGCGATCTTCTCTTCTCCAACTCCACACACACACTTGCATGCATACAATAACAAAGTAGAATGTGTCACAGATCCAGCCTGTTTATTTGAAAGAAAGACCGCCTGATGCACACAGTATTTCGTGTTTTATTACATGTTACATAGTATTGCGTGCATTACCGCTCGACTAGGTGTTTCATAAAAATTCATAATAAATAAATAATTAATATCGTAATAAATAAAAACGTAACCCCATGTGACCTCTCAAGCTGAACTTTCCACGTGACATCCTTCTTAGACCTTCAGCTTGTGTGGTCAGGGAACGTGTGACCAAATTAGCGACAAAGGACAGGTACAGGTGAAGATACAGGTAACAGGTGAGTTTTGGTAATCATAATGCAGACTGCACTGTCGTGCTGTATGAGTACGGGTTGCACTTTGTTCGGGTGCGGGCATTGTTTGTATGTCTGTGTGTTTGCGTGTGTGTATGAGAGAGAGAGAGAGAGGAGAATACATGTATAAAGGCCTTGTGTTTCTTTGCTGCGGACACAGAAAGCGGACTTCAAACGACTCTCGTCATACATGGTCGAGTGACTGGGCCCTTGACCTCTTGGGGTCAGTCGTGGCACGCTTTCAAACAGTGGTAAAGGTCAACAAATCAGGCCCAGATGTCAACAAACATCAGCAAACTAGAGTACACAGACATCGGGGTAATCAGCCAGGTACAGTTTGAAATCAGCGCAAGCTCTAATAGTTGCAAAAGCAAAACAAAACCGAATGGAACAGAAGTACATTTTCTGAACATCTAACATCTTACTGGGAAGTCTGACTGTTAGAAGTATATTTGCTTAGCATCTAATCCAACAATAAGACAGTACTAAGAATACTAATCCTTCCCTTCATGTTTTTTGGCATAATTTAGCTTTGACTAAATCACAAATCCCGCCTGAGTGGCCCAGAAGGACAAGCCACCATCGTCAAAACAAACAAACAAACAAATATTTCCTTCAGTAAAGGTTTCTGATCTTTGAAAGCAAATTTTAAATGATTTTCCAAGTATTTCAGCGAATAAAAAAGCCTGCCACGTGGTGAGCCAACACCGGGTCGAGGTCCGAACAGACTAAACATCTCTGCACCCGATGCTATACGGGGTTGTACCCTGCTGGGTGGAACTGAAGAGGTCAGGGCAAGAATGACTAAACATTATATATAATACAATATACACACTGAGCTTGTATAGTTTGTCTGACTTTGTAAAGTCTAGTCAAATGTTGAAGGAAGATTTCAGAGCAGACACACAGGGACACACTGGGACACATTCCTCCAACGGCTTCGGTTCGAATCTCACAGCAGAACAGTTAAATCATTTCCAACTTTTCAGCTTTGTGTCAATGCTTAGTGTTTGTATAGGAGTGAGCAGTGCTCATGGTGTGCGCACCTTGACTGCTGACAGAATATCAGACTGAGAGACAAACAACAAGACTAATACTTGCACTAAGACAGGATTGATGAAGTATTTGGTACTTGCACTAAATACACTTCATGTCAAGGTATCACAGGGACACCCTTCATCTGCAGGACACACACTTCAGTCACTTGCCTGACAAACACCTGAGGTCAATGCTCTGGTACTACACCCACATCACTGAACCTCCAAGCCCAGGAACTTTACCAGAAGAGAAGATAGATGAAACATGGGTTTGAAGAAGAGAATGAAAAGTGTAGATAGAAGATTTGTATGAAGGAGATAACAGGTCTCATGAAGTAGATAACGGTTTGCATGAGGTTGATAACAGTTGGATGAAGGAGATAACCAGTGCAGATAAACCCAAAACATTTCCCACAATCCAGTACTGACCGAGGCCAGACAAACACAATGTTTCTTGTAAGAAAGCGAAGGAAAAACAACGATGGGTCGGGGGAATAACGGAATAGAGGATAGAAATAAACAAACAATGGATATCAACAAAGCAAGCCGTCAACAACAAGGGAAGTCATCTCTGAATACTAACAAGACAAATGAACTGTCGGAGTGGGGTGGGTACGGGGTGGGTGCACGGGGTGTTGGTAGGGGTCAATCGTACAGTCAACGGTATGAGGATCGAATCCCGGACTAGAAATATAAAACCGATGTTGTCGAATGAGCGACATTGGCATCAAAGACAGAAGGAAAGGGTGTTACACAAACATTCAGTAAAACAACAAATATTACACAAACATGGAGAAGAGCAGGCCCAGTGTTACAAGCAAACATCCACCTTTGCCTTTAACTAAATCTGACTAGTCCTTTAACAGCAGAGGATTGAAAGTAAAAACCAACTAACATAAAGCATAAACGTTTGTTCACTGTTCACTGGCAAACACACTTGTTGTCCTGTGCTGTACAAGTGCAACATACACAATTGTATATTTAACGATGATGAAAGACATCAAAGACAACAATCAGAGCAAGTGCTCGCCACACCATGTTTTCTGGTGCTTTCCTTTCTTCTGGCGAACACTTTATAAAGATACAATCACATCGAAACCGGGATGCAATACATTCGTTTTTTGCCGTGCGCAGACAAACAAAAAGTTTGTAATTTGTTGTGATGGTGACGACCGGGTGGCCCACTGCAGGTGTAAAGGTTATGTACAGGTCAGTGCCGAGACTGAGAATATTGTACAGCTAAGTAGTTGATACAAACAGTAACACCAGCAAAACAAACAACTCAGCCTATCCCATCTTCTCAAAACACAAACATGTGGGTGAGAGAACACGTGACTTGCATGTCTTTGGTACCACAGTGCGAAATGTGTGCGTTGTTACTGTCGTCTGACTCCTCACCTCGTCGTCATCAACACGTGCAACCCGTTGCTTTCTAAACTACTTGACTAGGAGCCAGCCACACCAAAGTTTACTGACTGAAAATTTTTAACAAATACATGTTCATGAGAGTGTCTAATATTTAAATTTTATATCTGCATTAAATAATATGGATGATTTGTTTTAATTAAATTGAAGAAATGTTCCGATTATGGCGACGATGTTTGAATGCAGTAAATGTGAGAAATACAACAAGTGTAAGCTGTGTGTTGTAGAAGTGTAAGATGTGTGTTGAAGCTCGTTACAAACGATCTACTACATCTGTGTCTGGTAGAGGGCCTTCAGGCCCACATATGTCTGGTAGAGGGCCTAGAGCCTCACATCTGTGTCTGGTAGAGAGCCTTCAGGCCCACATATGTCTGGTAGAGGGCTTAGAGGCCCACATCTGTGTCTGACAGAACCCAGACCTGATGAAGTCTATGGGGCCAGTGGCAAGTGAGTTGAAGTTATCCGTCAACCTTCAACCTACACCAGGCACCAGGATGTTTTTCCTCCCTTTTTATGACCTGCTCATCCTTCCAATGCCAGGTGTTTTGATGCAACTGCAACTGCCACTTTGATCCCCCCACCCACCACTCACCTCCCCGTTCATCCGGACACCATCCCTGCCCTCAACATCCAGAAACCTGTTATGAAAGTCTTATATCCGATGTCGGGTATTTACACCACCCTGGACCTTGTGACCGTCTAGCATGTGTGTATCTGAAGCTTTTAATTTAAGGAAATGTTATGAATCATTTCAAATAATTTGTCTTGCGTGAAATACCGCATTCATAGCAACTTTGATTATGCGAAACTCTGAAAAAATAGAAAACTTTCCCCTTTCCCCATCACATGTCACGTAGAATTACAAGCAACAAGGAGAATATCATAAGTGCTGCTTCTCTTGTGAGACTCGGGTAACCTCCCTTAGGCCGCTAGAGACCTGCATGCACACACACACACGCGCACACACACACGTACACACACTCGTACACACACACACACACACACACACACACACACACACACGCACACACGCACCTGCGCACGCCATCTGTCCTCACTAACGTCTCATGTCCTTGTGAAGAAGACTACAGGCGACATCTGCATAACGGCAGTGGAGTTACACACTGAAGTAGGTCTGTGAAATAGGTCTGTGGAGTAGGTCTGTGGAGTCTATAGAGGAGGTCTATAGAGTAGGTCTATGGAGTTAGACGACAATAAGGCAGGAGACACCAGGACAGGTCGTCATAGAAACACTTGCCGTAGAACACACTGTCTCCACGTACTGAGCACCACGTGATCTCACAACACCTCTTCCTCTGAACAACGTGAGGAGAAAACGTGCCTGAGGACACTGCATGGTGTTCACTGGGTTGAGGACACTGCATGGTGTTCACATGGTGACTGCACGATGTTCAGGCGCCTTAAAACAAACCCACTTTGGCCAGGCTCCGACGAAGTCCACCTCTTGAGGGCCGTTTGAACGACTGTTTGTTTCCTGACAGCCGCTCGGCCTTTTCCTGAAACAAACAGCAGCTAGTCATCTAATGATGATGATGATGATGATGATGATGATGATGATGATGATGATGATGATGTCGATTTGTAATGCGCAGGTATCCATTCCGAAGAATGCTCATTGCGCAGAAAAAAGAACAAATGAAGAACAAAAAAGTGAACAAATATATAAAACACCAGGAAAAGTAAAAAATGGACATAAGTGTTTCTTGGTAGTTTAAGACTGGCTTGAAAGAAACAGATGGGTTTTCAGTTTTTTGCGGAACGTGGTTGGTGAGGTGATGGTGGAGAGTGACGATGGCAGAGCATTCCACAGCTTAGGTGCCGCATTTTTGAAGGCCCTGGCTCCAGTGCGCTTCTTGTTGGTGTCTGTCACTGCAGGGAGACAGAAGTGTGACTGGGAGCCTGAGCGCAGGCCACGTGACGGCTGGTACGGAGGAACTATTTCCTGCAAATAGTCAGGAGCAGTGTTAGACATGCAGGACTGGGCAATGGAAAGTACTTTGTGGTCAATACGCTTGTTCATTGGGAGCCAGTGAAGGCTCTGTAGGATCGGGGTGATGTGCTCAGTGGACGACTTTGCACGGGTGACAATCCTGGCAGCTGTGTTTTGAACTCTTTGGAGCCGATCCAACTGAGTAGCAGGTATACCCACAATGCACTGTTACAATAGTCCAATCGTGATGTGATGGTAGCCACAGCAAGTGAGTTTGCAGCAGCTTGAGTCAGCATGGGCCGTAGTCTACCTAAAGTCCTCAAAAAGTAGTAGGACTTTGCCACAACAGAACTGACATGGTTGCACATGGAGAGCTCTGCATCAATAAACAGCCCTAGGTCCCGTACACAGTCAGCAAAGGCTATGGAGGCATCACCGACCTGCACGGTACTAATGCCAATCTGCTCCCGTCTGGCCATGGGGCCACACAGTAACGCTTCTGTCTTGTCGTCATTGAGTTTAAGACGATTGCTGGTCATCCACGCCTTCACCGCAACACAACAAGATTCAAGTCGTTGAAGCGCAATCCTAGCCACTGCCGGGTCGGGGGGGAAACTGCTCAGAATCTGTGTATCGTCCGCAAAGAACTGACGTCCCATCTGAAAGCGTTCAATGACCCGTCCAAGCTGTGAAACATAGCGAAAATAATAATGGACCCAAAACGGATCCCTGTGGTACGCCACACACCAGAGGAACTGCCTCAGAGCTTGCACAGCCGACAATCACTCTCTGAGATCTCTCGGCAAGGTAGGAGACAATCCACTGCAGTGCAGCGCCCTGGATACCAGCCTCTGACGACAATCTCTGGAGCAGCATGCGGTGGTTGATGGTGTCAAACGCACTACTCAGGTCGAGTAATACTAATACTAATACTAACAGCACTAAGTTGCCAGAGTTGACACTACAAAGAATGTCATTTGTCACACGAAGAAGAGCAGTTTCTGTGCTGAAGCCAGGACGATACGCTGACTGAAATTTATCTAGGCAGCCATAATTAATAAAATGGGTCATAAGCTGCTCTGCAACCACCTTCTCCATTAGCTTGGAAATATAGGATAAATTTGACACTGGACGATAGTTTGTACAGTCGGAGGGATCCAGGTTCGTTTTTTTCAACAAGGGCTTCACAACAGCTTGTTTAAAACACCGTGGAACACATCCTGCTCTCAAACTGGCATTAATAATGTCCAAGATGACAGGAAATAAAATGTCCAGAAGTTGAATAATAAATTTAGTTGGTACAGGATCCACGGCACATGAAGTTTTAGTTGATCTCGCTACAAGTTTCCTCAAGTAGCTCTCATCAATACACGTAAAAGAAGTCAGCGGAACTCCAGCAAATGGCACAGAATAATCTTCCTTACACTCTGGCAACTCACAAGCTGCACTCTCAAGTCCAGCACTAATTTCCTTTATCTTATTAACAAAGAAGGAAGACAGCTGATCAGCAGCTGACTTGACATCCACCTCAGGAAGAACCGGACTAGTTCCGTTCTTACCCAACAAGCTGTTCACAATGTCAAAAGTCTTTCTGGGATTTCCACTCGCAGCCTCTAGCTGCTCTTGCACGAATAGCGACTTAGCCTTTGTTACAGCACAAACATATTTATTTCTGGCTAACTTATACAGCTGTCTGTCAATCTCAAGTTTGGTCCTCCTCCACTTTTTCTCTGCCAGCCGTCTCTGTTTCTTGGCTTCACTCACCCCCTCACAAAACCACACACAATCTGGTCTATCTACAACAATTTATCTAATCTATCTAATCATCCAAACAGCTGCTAGTCATCTAATTACCCAGTCAAACAGTAGCTAGTCATCTAATTACCCAGTCAAACAGTAGCTAGTCATCTAATTACCCAATCAAACAGGTGCTAGTCATCTAATTACCCAATCAAACAGTAGCTACCCGCCTAATTACCCAATCAGAAAACGCTGACGTAGGCCACGTGCACTCTCACCACTCACCAGACCTGTGCCACTGTTCATGAATGAAGGACAGGTCAGTCAGACAAACACACGAGCAAAGACTAACAGAGAATTAAATCTCGGCTAGCGTCACGTGACTTACGTACATAGTATTCCTGCTTCTTGTGTTCGATATCCGAGCGCCGCCTGTAGCCCTGCAACAAAGAGAAGGGGAATTACACAACTTGCGGACTTGTACAGTGTGTACTTGGTACTGAACCTGATGGCATTACTGGTCATTACTGTTGTCACTAATTATATGAAAGAACTTTGCCAGAACAGGGTCAGTTAAATGTTGTGTTGTATCCTGTAAATATTGCTGATTAATTATAGTAATGATGAAATAATTATGAGGGGACACTTTCCTCTGGAGAGACATGTACCTGCACACCTAGCACCTCAATCAAACAGTGTAAGGGTACCTAAGCACTCTATCAATATGCACGTGGAGAACACGAGAAAGCAGATCAAAGGCAAACACGCGGCGTGAAGAGCGGCAACTCTCGGTAAATGTTTGTCGAGGGAGGGCACGCCTAGCTTCACGTGTGTCTCCATGGCAACCATGGTTATTGGTGTTAACAAGGGTAAAAGTATCGGTGACGACTGGTACTGGTAGGACTGATGAAGTCTGAACAAACGAGAATACGCGTTGATGATGACAAATGTAGGTGTTGATGATCATGAACATTGTTGATGGAAAAGAAAATAGTGTTGATTACAAAAAAACAGCAATAATGGCTACAAAAGGTTGTAGCAACAGTCGTGGTTGTTGAAAGCTGAGTGCGAGCTGATGGCAACACACTAAGGTGACTCCCACAAAACTGAGTCCACGTGACTCTCGTGTTAACTTAACCGCCCGGTTACCGCCTAGTGCCGCGCCGAGCACCTGGCCCCAGGAGAGGTGAGGCAGAGGATGCTGGGAGGAGTATGAACAGAGCACAGCGGGCAGTGATTCAGTGCGTGACGACAAACCGAGTTCTTCTTTCATCCCTCATTTCATCAGCCACCCTGTATCGTCGGCAGCTACAGGATACCCTGCAAGTGTACTCAACGATGGCAATGAAAACAAGCTCCTTGTCGTGTTTATGTGTTTGCTCGCTAGTTACAGGCTTCTTCCGCTTTAGTTGATTTGTTAGTCTTCTTCATCCCATCTTTTGTCCCGCTTCCACGAGGCCATGAATAAAATAAACACTCATTATTCTTCGCCTCGAGCTGGTCAATAGCGCTGATGAAAAAGCTTTCCTGACAGTTCTCAGGCGGGTAGTGGTCAATTATGTCCCTTCAGCCATTCATCTGCTTCGTTTGCGGTGTCCACCCTGTTATCAGTCATCATTTCGTTCATACTCATCATGTCATCTCCTCTGAGGCTTCACCTGGCGTCTGACGTCATTGAACGTTATTAGCAGGTTAGAGACTGGCTGCAGCAGTCGAAAGGAGGAAGTGACGTAAACGGGTAGCGGTCAGCCATTGGACCAGCAGCGCACGTGCAAATGCAAATGAGCTCGGTCACCATTCTACCTCATAGTTACAATCAGTAGTATCGTGACGGTGTGACCAGGGTGGCTGTTGTTTACTATAAAACACTCGCGACATTCTAGGAACACGCATGCGTGAAATCTCGGAAGTACAGACATGCGCAGTCCGTTCGCTCAGCGGTAGACTGTTCTTACCGTGATGGACGTGACGATGAGGAAGACGATAATAAGGACGACGTAAAGGATGACGAAGCCGATGAAGGCCCACTTGTCGAGGTCGGCCTTGAGGTTCTGGTCGCTGATGCGCGTGAGGACGCCATGCCAGACAGACACGAGGAACATGAAGATCATGCTGCCGATGATGAAGCGATCCTGCAGACAGAGGACCACACAGATTAGTGGAGGGAGAGAAGGCTAGCATCGTCGTGTTATCGTCAATGACGATCGTATTTATCGACACACAGATTAACGCACGGATAGAAGGCTAACATCATCGTGTTATCGTCAATGACGATCGTACTTATCGACAGAGACACAGACAGGCAGGTGGACAGCTAACATGCTAGCGACATGATGGTCACATGACCAGCCATCAAACTATCCTGTGTGTAGATGAGTAGACAAAAACTTGACCAAATGTCACGTGCGTTACATACGATATCAAATGTGACGCGTGTTACAATGATATCCAAGTGTGACGTGTGTTATACATGATATCTAAATGTGACGTGTGTTACATACGATATCAAATGTGACGCGTGTTACAATGATATCCAGGTGTGACGTATGTTACAATGATATCCAAGTGTGACGTGTTACATACGATATCAAATGTGACGTGTGTTACACATGATATCAAATGTGACGTGCGTTACACATGATATCCAGGTGTGACATGCCTGCTCACCAGGTGTGTGAGGTACGAGATGCGCGGCACTGATTGGCTGGCGTTGAACTTGAAGGTGACCCCGGCCAGAAGCAGCAGGAAGGACAGCTGGATACGACTGGCTGGGGCCGTGTGGTCCAGAGCAAAGGTGACGAACGATGACAAACTGATGATGGTCTGCAGATCATCATCATCATCATCATCATCATCAATCATCATGGGCAACCTAACTGTAGCATGTTCAGCTAAATATGGTCAGTCACCTACAGGTACCTACATCGCGCGCTCACACACCACACACGCACACTCTCACATACACACACGCTCACACACACACATACCCCACACACACAAACCACATACACACACGCGCACACACACACACACACACACACGCACACTCTCACATACACACACGCTCACACACACACATACCCCACACACACAAACCACATACACACACGCGCACACACACACACAGGCGCTGCGGGTCATACGAGCACACGTGCATGCCGAGCTTTCATCACATTGGCGAGGAGGTGCCTGCCATGACGATGATTACCATGATGAACATGATGTTCCAGACGAAGAAGCCTGACCGTCTGGAGGCGCAGCAGCGGAAGAAGCGGCCTGGCTTGGTGTGCGTGAACTGAGAGTAGTCGGTCCTGGTCAGGGTCTTGGGCTCCGACATCACACAGTTGTGCAGGTCCCACTCCTGCCGACAGAGAGAAAAAGAAAGATGAAGTACAGTCAACGGCATGCCCTCTCACTCTCTCATTCTCTCCTTCTCTCACTCTCTCATTCTCTCTCACAAGCGGTAGAGCTGATGTCATCCGGGTCTCAGTGTCGACAGTGGTCACAGGCTGACCAGTCAGTGTCGTCAGCAGTTACCTGCTCATCTCCAAAGGCGTTGATGTCGACGAGGCTGAGGTCACGCTCGTCCTCAATGATCTCCACCTCCTCCTCCCTCAAGTCTGACGTCACGAGGACGGACAAGTCCTGTAAATACACAGATGACCGCACGTGGAGTGGAGCTGGCAGCACTTTCACCCCTCGGCTACCCGCCTCCCCACGTGACCACACAACCCTTCTAATCACTTTGTCTCATTAACCCCACGTGTCTCTTTGTCTTTCTTTGTGACTGTATGGTCTCATCATGATCGTGTTCATCAGGTGCTGGTGACCGTAGCTATCTCTCGTCATTGTTGTGTCGTCTAGATGATGATGATGATGGCGATAATTATGAACAATGATTTACTGACGTTGCTATCTTAGTCGTTGCTTGGTAACCGGCAGCTGCTATACAAGTACTTCAAAGGCGACATTATTATCGTTGGAAAGGTAAGAGGTTCCTGTTACTCAGCCTCCGAAAGGTGATGCAGTCCTTGTCGATCAGACTGAAAGGTGGAGGATTGTATGGAATAACAAATATTACCCGCGGCCGATAGCCGCGAACTGTCGGCTGCTAGAAAACGGATTTGTGGCACCCACCCGTGACGGAGACTGTTTGGAAGCTTAGCATCGCCTTCCACCCGTTACCTTTCCAACCTGTCATTGTTTATGAGATTTTCTGAAGTTTAGCATCGATTGTCACCTCTCACCTTTGAGAACGGGTATTGTTCAGACATTTGCTGGAGCTAAGACAACACAAAGATGGAGGTTTACAGGAAAAGTGTAATTTAGCCACAAACGCTCGCCATCGGTGGGTATTGTGAGGTCGAGAGTGGCGGGGGTCGCTTGCCCTCGTGGCTGCCCACCTGAATGTCGAAGGGGAAGTGGCCGAGCTCCATGCTCTCGAGAAGGTTCCCTTGAGGCGGCGCTTCTCCACCAGGAAGACCTCGCCCTTGCCCACGATGTCCAGCTCGCGCACTAGACTGCTCTTGGTCTCGCCCTTGACATTCTGCACCTCCAGCAACGGGTTCCACAGGTCCCCCCAGTTGATCTTGTCCGCTTCCTGTCACAGAGATGGACAGGTGACAAGTGACCTGAGGTCAAGCATGAGTTAGTGTGTTTGCACAATGATGATGATGATGATGATGATGATGATGATGATGATGATGATTTACTCTTCATTAAAACAAATGTTGCAATGGACATTCTTCGTGTGTAAAGGGGCATCACTCTATAAAATATTACCTGACACAAAACAATCACAAATGAAAAGGAATCTCGAGGTTCGTCTCTCACCTGTATCTATCACCTTTCACTGACAGTGGACAAACTCAGGTGGACAAATAACAACATACTTAGACGAATATCTCTAAGATAAACAGTTCTGAAATGATCAGCTCTGAGTGCATGTCCATAAGTCCCGACAGGCTGAGAAGATATGAATATCACGTATTTGTAAACTGAAGAAGAGGAAGGAACAAAAAGAACGAAGAAGTCAAAGAGAAAGGCTGTTTATCTTGCTAAACTCCGCAATTTGTCAAGGGAAGGACTCCAGGGAGTACATTTCCAGGAAGAAAGAGCCTGCAGCCAGAGACCTCCTGCTGTCGGCGACATGTTCAATGGCGGCGGCACGATTTGCCGATATCTCCGCCTCGCACACATCAAAGACAAGAAGCGGCTTCACCCAGCCTCGACTTTCTACTGTAATCAATCAGCCTAATGCAGGTAATGCAGGTAATCCATCAGCATTATGCACGCTGTGGATGCTGCACTCCCGCTACAACTCGCAGTCATCACATAAGGCGATTAGGCTGCTCCTCCAACACCAGGATCGCTGCTCCTCCGTCTCGTCCACAAGTGTCACCCAGTGCTTTGCCGGGTCGTGAGGAGAAAGCCTACAGCCAGCACCGAGCTGTGCAGCTGAGCCTCCATTGACTCTGCACGTGCAGTTCTTTCAGTCAAGATGCTGAATGTGTCATGACACCGAATGAGCATGTACTCACAAAGCCACACGTCTGCTTCCTTAGGATTAAAGCGAAACAAAACAATCTTCTTCTTTATTGTCTTTATCTTCCTTATCGTCCGCCGGTACTTTCGGGATCGCGGAAAGATGTAGATGCGCAGCAGATGACTGGGTGTGAGCCACACCCTTCATCTAACGTGTAGTTAACGGGGTAGTTTTTCTCGGGTGTCAGCAATAACGGCTTAAAAAGGTAGAACATGGCAACACTCTTTGCTCATCTCAAACACCTCCATATTGTGGTGGCTCTGACTCTAATAACAGTGTCAGTGGGCGTGGTTTTCACTCTAATAGCAGTGTTAGTGGGCGGTCTTCACAATAGCAGTGTCAGTGGGCGTGACTCCAATAAATAGCAGTGTCAGTGGGCGTGATTTTGACTCTAATAGCAGTGGGTGTGGTTTTCATTCTAATAGCATTGTTAGTGGGAGTGGTTTTCACTCTAATAGCATTGTCAGTGGGCGTGGTTTTCACTCTAATAGCAGTGTTAGTGGGCGTGGTCTTCACAATAGCAGTGTCAGTGGGCGTGACTCCAATAAATAGCAGTGTCAGTGGGCGTGATTTTGACTCTAATAGCAGTGGGTGTGGTTTTCATTCTAATAGCATTGTTAGTGGGAGTGGTTTTCACTCTAATAGCAGCGGGTGTGGTTTTCATTCTAATAGCATTGTCAGTGGGCGTGGTTTTGACTCTAATAGTGGAGTCAGTGGGCGTGGTTTTGACATAGCAGAATAAGTGGGCGTGTGCTTAAAGCGGCGTCAGTAGGCGTGTCTTTGACTCTAAAAGCAGTCAGCAGACGTGGCACTGACGTCATCTCCGGGAGCCGCAAGCTGACCTGCTCTATCAACACTAACAGTGATGTAGCGAGCAAACAGAAAGCCATCTCGTTAAAAGCATGCCATGAACTAATCGATTGTAAGTCGATTGGTTGAGACATTGAGTGAGTCCTTTTCCTTCTGGAAAAAAAAAAACACAACTCAAAGGTGACTTGACAAAAAATCTAGCTGGAGAGAGGGAAGAACGTCTGCCTCTACTTTCACCACGTCCCTGTCAACGCTCGCCGCCAAAATCAAATATAACTGACAGGAACGGATTTCTGCTTGACATCTTGACTAATGAAGTACACTGTGTATGACGTCAGAGGAGACCATCTTGTCCTGCCGACTCATTGCAGTCATCACAGCAACTCCAGGACCGACACTACACGCCCACAGCAACATACGGGTGGGTGTGGGTGTGTGGGTGGGTGGGTAGAAGAAAGTGTTTGAGACTAAAAATAATGTATTACTACTCGATCTTCATCGGGTGGATTTCGGGGTGCATGGAGCTTTCTGGGTGTCGAGACCTTCGTTAGGTAAGTGTTGGGTGTCGCTGGGTGGAACCTGGGATTATTTCAGCGGATCTTACTCGTGACTGAGGGATCCTTCATGTCCAGGTGAACTAGAATCCTACCCAGTGTCACACGAGTGAACAGTGTGATCCAGTCAGTTCACACGAGTGAACAGTGTGATCCAGTCAGTTCACACGAGTGAACAGCGTGCCAGTGGCGCCACCCAGACAGAAAGTACGTTTACTCGCGTGAAGAGATTTTCTTGTGACAGACGAGGCCGGTGGGTGGGAGAGGGATACTGTATTGACGGGTGGCAAAGGAAGGGTGGGAGATGTCTGTTGTAACCACCAGCAGGAGCTGCAGCTGCCTCTGGAGTAGACAAGCTATACTGAGAGTATTGACCTATTGCCACCGAGGACAAGGATATATCGGGATTATTGACCTGTTGCAGGCGAGAACAAGGCCATGTCGCCATTACTGTTCTGTTACATTTTCGGGACAGGATGTTATTGGATTATGAACCTGTTACAGCCAGGACACGGGTACATCACGATTATTGAGGTGTTGGAACTTATATTTCAGTTCTGAACAACATAAATACATATAAACGAACATACAGTGTTAAAAATATATAAAACATAATACACACAGTAGTAAGCAGTACACACACAAAACAAAAACGTATAATATATAAACAGTATATATAAATTTCCAGCTTTCCAAGAAGGAAGAGTTGGTGTTGACAGCTTGAGTGTTGGGACCCAAGCAAAGTCACCTGTGGAAGGTGGTGCCCAGGTATTTAAATGTTGAGAATTTCAATCTCTTCGTCATAGAAAGACAGTTATGGGACTTGGAGAATTCCAAGGAAAATAAAAGACAATCTTTACTGCTATTAGTGATGTTAAGTTCTAAGACATGGCCACTGCACCAGGAGGTTCATTCCTCCAAAGCTACTTTAGGAATGTCTTCAGGTCTGCTCACAAGGGTCATCAGAGGATTTGAGAAGATAATCTGACAGTTCATGATAGACAGAATAAACAACAGCGGGGATAAAACACAGCCTTGGAGTGAACACGTGCACGTTGTCATGGAGTCAGAAAAATGTCATCAAAAGCCTTAAAGCTCACATCTTTAATAAATATCTTCACAGTCAAGCAGACTCCTCCGTTCTCTTCTCATGTCTCCATCTTCATCCAAGCACTTCATTCATGCTTGTCGGTGTGTCATCATGTTTACTCACTCTTGTCATTTATTCATGGTGAGCTGTCAGTTCCTTTGTAGTCTCTGGTGTCTACCCAATGTCTCTGGCCTCTCAAGGGGTAAATGCGGTCTACAAATTACATCATTAATTAATTAGTTCACACATGGTAATGCGTGCATCACAAGCTTGACTCAAATTATGTCATTCTCCACAGTAGTTCAGTATTTCTCGCATTCCTGCTCTTTCCTCCTTCATTCCTGCAAAGGAAGGAACTTAAATCTGCTGCAGGTGACCGAGACACACGTGAGTGACTCCAGTACTGCGGTATGGGGGGACGGAGGATGGGGAGGTGTTGCGGCGGCTTAGTCCCGGAACCGAATCATGACAATGGGATATAGACTCTCAATGGTATGGCCAGACATGGCCTTGATTACGAAACTAAATATTCCAAACTGAT
Organism: Pomacea canaliculata; assembly: GCF_003073045.1. Lineage (NCBI taxonomy): Eukaryota > Metazoa > Mollusca > Gastropoda > Architaenioglossa > Ampullariidae > Pomacea > Pomacea canaliculata. The sequence continues at coordinate 7,113,865 of NC_037603.1, forward strand.
TACAGATTACACCTGGACAAGTACATATTCGTTTCCGCATTGCTCCAGTTTTGCCGGCTCACGCTGTCCTCGGTAAATGGCGGCCAGGGTTTGATCCTGCCTTTGACATCAAACAAAGTGCGCGAGGACCGCAGCCACCCGCATCCGAGGCTCCTCCTGTAGCAGCCGGCATCACAGACCGCAGGCGGACTGTTTGTGAAGGTATTTGCTCACTTCAGGCAGGAACCGCAGGTAACAATGACGCAGAGGACTTGACAGACACACACCACGTGACCATCCATCACGCGACACAAGGAAAGATGGAGAGAGGAGGAAGGAGGTGTGTGGGTCGTCACCAAGACGATATTGAATGTTTGGAGACTAAAGGTAGTGTTTTCTTGTCAACTACCAACACGTAGTAGTCGCCGATTACATTTGTATCGATTAAGACACTGATCAATAAATATTGCGCCGCCATTGTGTTGTTGTTGGAGTATGTGTGCTGGACTGCGCCCACAGAGGGCGCTGTACACATTCACACAGTGAGGTTGTCCATGCTTTAAGGCCTCGGGAGGTATCATGAGTTAGGTGCCCCTGCTTGACAACTCCGGGGATGTGAGTTATCTGCCCTTGACTTTGCACTTGCTTTGATAAATAATACATGCTTATCTATTTACTTGAGGATCTCGGTTACCTTCCCTTGTCAATTAAGCTTGTAAATATCACGGTGACATCAAGACGTGACATCCTCATGTGACATCATGACATCACCTCAAGACGTGACATCGAAACCCAACATCACGTGACATCAAGACGTGACATCACAGTTGAGCTTCAATGGAGAAAAGTGAATGGAATGTTTCCATCAAAAGCAATCTTCCTGTCATTATTATAAAAAATAAATTCATTCTTTCATTTGTTCATGCATTTATTCATCTCTTGGCTGGTTCGCCTCGACAGTTATGCTGGTCTTGCTGGGGCTGGTCCCATGGGTGGGTGGGTGGATGTCGGGTGGGCGGACGCAGCGGCTGACAAGACTGTCCAATCACACCTGTAGACACGCACACACGTCACCAACGCCTTTTACAAACACAATGGCGGACGATATCCTCGTGACGTCATATCCACGTCACATTACAGGTAAACATTTTGTGGGCGCCGCCAATCAACCACCCAGCAATGACGTCAGCGTGCGAGCCGCTATCCCATCATGCCCTGGGGGAAGTGGAAGCCCTCTGAGAATCTTGCGAAGCTTTTGTCGACTTGATGAACGTGACAGAGACTATCGACGAGTTTGATTAATTAATTGATGTGAGGGAGGAGGACACGGGGAGTGAGCTGGCCTCACCAAGCCAGTTACAGTGACGAGCCAATGACAGACGCGGCATCAAGACAAAACCGTTATTCCCCGGTGGTCGCCCTGTCTGCTCCAATTCACAACCAAGTTTTCTCTTTCAAAACACTTTGAGGAGCGAAGAGCCAATCAAAGCATCCTTTGTTTATTTACTGACTGAACGGTCGGTGTACACAGTACGCTTGCAGGAGTGCATGCTGTCACACCACACACACACGCACATGCACTTGCATACCCATGAGTTTAAAAATCTGAAAAATATTTGTCAAAGTTGAAACTAGGGTTTCAAGGAAACAGTAGAATGCTGATATCAACGCGTGATATTTTTATCGGTGTTCACTTTCTAGAGAAAAGATCTTCCAGTCTTTACCTCAGTGATCTTGATGACCCTGCTGTGACCTGTGATCCTGACCCTCGCCCTTCCCACAAACTATCAACTGGGCTGGCTGCATAAGCTGTGTCACGAACCTGGAGTTTCCTGCTTCCCAACTTTGGTCCACAGACAGCTGCCTACCCGCCATGCTGGCACCAACCTCACTGTGAGGAGGAGGAGGAGGAGGAGGGCGGCACCGGGTGGGGGTGGCACAGATATGTCCCGCCTCTAGAGGACGCATGCGCAATGGAATCGTGTGAGATGTTCCATGTCTGTGATCAGGAGGGTCTCCAGGGTAGGGTGGTACGATAAAATCTATAGACGGACTGTGGAACACATGACATGTCAATGGAGTGTAATACCGGGGTAGATCATCTGTCGGCAGCACTTATCTCTAGGGGGATCTGATAGAGAGGATGCTAGCGAAAGCCCACAGACAGGCATGACGGGAGATATGTCTGTCAATGACGGGGATATTGTGTGTCAACGACAAGATATATTATGGTGTCGATGACAAGATATATTGTGTGACAATGACAGGATATATTGTGACAATGACAAGATATATTGTGTGTCAATCACAGGATAATTGTACGTCAATCACAGGATAATTGCGTCAATCACAGGATAATTGTATGTCAATCACAGGATAATTGTAGGTCAATCACAGGATAATTGTAGGTCAATCACAGGATAATTTATGCCAATCACAGGGTATACTGATGTAGGGTCGAAAGCAGTGGCGCGCGTTCACTGTTGTTAAACTGCCTCGGATTGCTCTGTACGACTGGCAAAAAAGTAAAAGAAAGAAAGGAAGGAAGGAAGGCAGTTGCAGTATTGGACGAGAAAGAATAAGCTTTCATCCAGTTTCACTGTCACGTGACTTTGTTAACAAACCTGTAGAATGTTCTGGTTTGTTCTTATTTTTATGTCATTACGCAAACTCCAGTTCGGTTATGAAAAACATCAGCACAGAATTAGTAGCGCGTTTTGATTGGTCCATTCTTTCCGAATGCAAAGCAAACAACCAAACAAACAAACAAACAAACAAACAAACAAACAAACAAACAAACAAAGTTCGCGTTCAAAGCATGATGGAGTGCGTGTGCAGTGAGACACATGTAGTGTTCATGAACACACCGGCCTCGAATCTGGTTAAAAGGCTTTGGACAGAGTGAAGTGATGGGATACAATTGCATGTTTATGGTCACTGTCTGCAGGGTGTCAGCAGGATACATTCCTGATACCTGATGGCACTTTGAGGGCTGGAAGGCGGCATGCTGGGACGGGATTAGCTAAACACATAAAACTGTTGCCGAGGACAAAGCAGAGGGTGAGCTGTGGTCACTCCACACACTCCTTGACCAGCTTTACAGACTCCAGCAAATGGATGTCGGGACGAGCTTCCGGCGCATCAACCATTGCCAGCGACTGAACTCTCCTCACACCCAGCCTCCAGAACGAGGCTGTTAATGCTGTAACCAACTACCTTGAAGCTCCATTAAAATGATGATAGACGGCGCTTCCGCAGGATGTGACGTCAATGAGCGGCATGTCCTTGTGACATTCCTGACCTCTTAGTGACCTGGCAGAGAATACTCCTGAGTACAATAATCTGATTACTAATGGCTGAATAGTCAAACACTCCTGGGTGTAAACTATCCGATCACTCCCGGGTGGAATACCTGTAACTCCTCACTAGAATAATTGGTCACATCAGCTGCAGTAATTATGACACCTGACTGCAATCATTATCTCCTGACTTATTGAACACACCTCGCTCATGTAACGGCCTCCACCTGGTTGAAATAATTGCTTCTGGAATATTCCCGCATGTGGCTGGACTTAGTTATTAGTGAATAATTACTTGATAAATAGTTGAGCGAGGAAACAAGAGGACACGGGAGGCTGCACTGGTGTCGTGTCCAGGCCTCACAGAATGATGATGTCAGGGGTAGGTATGGTGTCTCCCACCCGATCACCACAAAGGTGTTGGAGTTTTGTGTTTTAACGGTCTCCACAGACTCACAATGTGGATGTTCAGGTGTCTCGGTTTGTAGCAGGCAGGTAACTCCACACCTGAGTCAAGTCTCCTGAGGGATAAGTGCTGCTTGATATTTCCTGCCAGGTGTAAACGAGAGCAAGGTGACAAGAAACAATTATCCACCTCAAACCTCCGTTTTACCTTCCGAGTTATTTTCTGTTTTCGCCGTGGATTGTTTTACATTTGATGTGGCCAGACTAAGTTCATCGGGCGACATTTCTGTCTCTGGAGGCTGCTACTCACACCTCCGGGACTTGCAGAGGGCACAAAATGCTGAAACTGAATTCTTTCAATTTGTAAAGCAGAGTTCGTGACACGTCACCTGCCTGCTGTTCTCTCAGAAAACGTCACACCTGGCAAAAATAGGGTGTTTGTCTTTTCTCCTATTCTGTTCCTAATGTTGGTGGTGGTATTGTGTGAGTTGTGACTGACAACAATGACATGGAAATTCATCTGTCAAATCCACTTTTAGGTGATGTGAAGCTTTATCTGCTTTACCTGAGTTTTGACCTCAGTGTAATGAGTTGGGGACAAGCAAATTTTAATCGTATTTTTAACCGAAAAGTAGCGCAGATCTCACCTGCTGATATCTTCTCCTCCTCACGTGACTTAAATATTGACCAACCGGCTTTGTGCATGTTGTAAATATGAGAACAGTCTCTATCCTCCCCCAGCGTCCACCCCGTTAGTAGTACGGGTAGTTTTACATGAACGTTTCCTGTCTCCATAGACAAACACGCGGAACTTCACACACACACACACTGGGACACACACACTCACACGCGGGGAACCCTAGACACGTGAACAGAAGCACGAACAAACAAACAGATCAGCACAATAGTCAGCCAGACTCAGCAACGACAGATACACACTTACAACACCGTGCACACGAGTACCACAACACGTAAACAAAAATTAAACAGCAACACATGAAACTGAGCTCAAAAAAAACGAACAGGCAGACACACAGACAGACACAGACTCAGACACAGACAGACAGACAGACAGACAGACAGACGACACATAGACAGACAGAGACACATAGAGAGACTCATACACAGACACACAAACAGACACACAGACAGACCAGTTACGGAAACTAGTTACTGCGCATGTCAAGGAAGTGTGACGCACAATGTTGGGTGAGGAGTCCAGTGACGGCTCACGCCAGCGTGCCCGGATGAAGACGATGCCACTGTAGTGCTCCTCCACGGTGTTGATCTCCTCGATCTTGATGAAGACAACTCGCACCTGCACCTGCCGCTGTCAGCAGACACACACGTGACGTCAGTAGGAGACAGAGACGTTGGCACAAACACTAAACATTAATGTCAGTGGCTTTGTTAGTGATAAAGTAAACAATAATCAAGACAGTATTTTTTGTTCCCTAAATGAAAAAATAGAAAAAAAATTAGAAAATTCACGTAAAAAGAATAATCCACAAACGTACAGAATCTCTTCCTTTTATACCTCTCTCCGTCTCTCTCTCTCTCATCCATCATTACTTTTCACACTCCTCTTTATATTATCATCGCGTCCATCATCATAAGGACTGTTTCTCTTTCACTTTTTACTAACTCTTACTTACTCTTAACTGATATACAGAAAATAACCTACATCATATGTATTTTTTTATTTGTCCGATTCCGAAACTTCCTGTGACCATGACCTTGTCTTATGGAGCCGAAGCTTAAACATTCCCAGAATTCACTTTGATTCCGAGAAGCTACGAGACCCAAAGGTTGCTGAAAAATTTAAGTCAACCGGTAGTCTCTGTACTGAAGTGGTTCTCAAAGTTTTTCGGACGCGGAACCACTTTACTTAAGTAAAATGTCGCTGGATTGTCGCATTTGTTTCATTCAAAACTAATCAAGAGGTGACTGTCAACCTCGTTCTTTGTAATTAAAATGTATGCAGGAGCATCACTGTTGACGACTAGGGACCACATCAACAACAACAACAACAACAACAACAACCAGCCCTGGGTCACCAGCGATGTCCTACATCCCTATGACCAAAGGAGGAAAAAGGAAACAGAAAACCGGAAGCTTTCAAATAAAAAGAAGTGAACTGAGTCATCACGAAAGGCAGTCATGGAGAACTGGACGGAGGACCAGTGACGGACCATAGATGAGGAGTGACAGCAAAATGGATAAACAACCGGACCTTGTCTGCTTCCCTCCCTACTCCACTACCGGCACCGATCAAGGGACGAATGATTGAGTGACTGACTGAATATAAAAATGATGCCATTGTCCACCTTTGTCCACATAGTCAACCGTCCCTTTCTGTCTATGTAGTGTCTGTCATCAGAGAGGAGATCAGGAGCGGACCTGGTGGAGAGGGAATGGCGGGGTGGGGTTGTGGCCCTGTGCTCCAGTGGGGTGGAGGAGAAGGAACAACAAGCAAAGACGCTCCAACATCAGCTTTCCCCATCATTAGTTGACATCATCATTAGTGTCCTAATCTCCATTACTGTAGTGTCGTCTGTCTCTGTCTCACTTATCACCATCATTAGTTGTCAGCATCCATCACCTCCACGTGTAGTGTTGACGTGGCTGTGCTAGTCTTATCGTGGCTGGACACTACAGGACCGGGTGTTTGTGCGGGTATTTAGCAAGGCAGGGCTGAGAATTCAATTAGCTGGAGTGAGTTTGCGTGCGGCTGTGAGTCGGTGACACTGTCACAGCAATGGATCCCGGAGTGAGATCGGCTCTTCAGAAAATGTTTGACACGCACGAGGAACAGGATTAAATCCAGTCTTAGCGCTTAGAGGAGAGAAATGTTTTTATTTTAAGTCGAAGTTAGGGTGCCTGTACACCGAGTGTAGACATCCACCCAGAACTCAGATCTACGTCAGAGGATGGCCAACGACGATGTCGATGAGTGTTGATGAGCCAGAGAGCTACACATGGAGAGACAAGATGTGAGAATGATGAAGCGGATATCGTGTCTGCCATCGACCTCATCAACTCCCGCAGCTGGACATCTTGAATATGGCGACGGCGAGACCTCACTGGTGCTCACGGGTCAGGCAGACTTTCCAGACTTTTTCAATTTCAGAACATGAATGTCAGAATAACTCAATGGAAAAATAAAATAGACATGTGACCAGTGGGAGGGGCAAGCTGAGCGGAGGGAGATTGCAGTCTTGGCTGAAACCGTTTCCTGTGATTTTTCTCCTTTCGTATGGTGATTTTCATTATTTTCCGTCACGTGACATGTTTTATTGCTCCTGGGGGTTATTGTTCCGTAGGAGGCTCGATCGTACAGAGTCACGTGTTCTACTGTCACCCACAGCAGACCATCGATTGGTTGGTTGACTGTTGTAGCTGGAAAGTACTTCCACCGTGAGGGGATTTCCCACTGTGAGGGGGGAAACCGGAGTACTGGAGAAAAAAAAACAACAACCCCGACGCCCGGCTCTGCCGAACAGGTAAAGAGAGTGTCAAGAAGGGATTTGAACTCAAGACCTCTCACTGCAGTGGTGACAAGCCGATGTTTTAACCACTACACCACCGGGAGCCCCAAAAGACTATCGACATGTGCGCCCTCGTCAAAATCACTGGAGCGTGAGTCTGTGGCCGAAACTCTGTGAGCAGTGAACTGGAACTGTGCAACTGTGGCACCGACATTGTGAATGTGGATGGAGCAGAGGCAACTCCAAACAAGCAGACGGTAGTTTCGGGGAGACAAGTCTTTCGGATGTCACGTGTCATCTCATCTCAAGTTCACAAGAACCGCCGACAGGTTCTGTCCTCTGTGTTTGCTCCGCGGCCAGCGCCTCGTCTTCGTGACCTCATCATGCGCCGTGCACGCAACCTCCCGTTGTTTTCCCTCTCCCCCTCCCTCCTTCTCTTGATGAGGAGCTTGTCAACACAAGCAGCAAACGTTTCCTCCATGTCCACGGTCTGTTGTGAGTCACGTGACAAACAGTCAGCACGCATGGGATCTTAAACACGGTTGCCACGGGCGACAGAAGCAAGTCCCTCATCGTTAGATGAAACTAGTCTACCATCGGTACAGACAGTCTATCATCAGTAGACGAAGGTAGTCTAGCACCACGAAGGTAGACAAATATATATTTGTTAAAGGGGGTTAGTCTCAATAACTGGATGGCGGGAGGGTCGAGGCCGGGTAGCCAGCGGAAGACATGCTTAGGGAGGGTCAATGAAAGACAAAACAGAGAGAAGAGTTTTTGCAGAACAAACAATTCTCTCTCGGCGACGGCATGGAGCTCGGCCTGGAGTCGATCAACAAACTAAACACAGAGGTGGGGTATGTGTGTGTGGGGTGGAGGGTCGGGTGGACGGTGAAAAATGGAGCAAAGAGCGGAGTGGAGGAAAAGGCGAGTCCCGTCGTCAGCGAGTTTTTTTCTTTCTCATGAAAGTTTGTACTGAGTCCAGAGCTGGTCAACCAACCGTAGCTTTGTCTGGATGTCGTGTTGTATCTTTTTGTATCGGTATCCCGAGTCCACTGTCTCACTGTGTATCCCTGAGTCCCTTGTGTCCCACACTGTATCCCAACTTCAATGTATCCCACTTTGTACCCTCGAGTCCATTGGAGAGTCCCTGTAAGGAAATTACTTTATTCCTTTCTTCCCATTCCATACTCAGAAACTATTACCATCTGACCATGAGACCAGGTGTCTGTCCTGTCCCTCTGTGTCTCCTGTCTTCTATCTATGATGTCATCACAGCCCTTACCTTGTCTTCAGTGTCTCCTGTCTTCACTCTCTCTCTCATGTTATTTTCTCCACTTAATTCCGTTTTTCACTCACAGCGATCGTCCTCTAACATCGACTGAGAGAGCTTTCCTGACAGAAGTAAAGCGACTGGTATTGTCACGGAAACCTCGCCCTGCCTCTGTACCCGGTAATCAGCGGGTGCAGGAAGCTCGCGAGATGACTGTGGCTGGTGTCAGCAAGTGGTGGACAAGTCGATTTGTCCCCCCAACACACAGATTGTACACTTTGTGGGAAAAACACTCACAAGCCGCCTGAGTGGTGGAACTCCGGGACACAGCACAATCATAAAGATAATAACAATAATTATGCAATAATAATAAACCACTCACACATCGCATGTTCCCGTTAGGTAGTGAGTTCAATGTGTGAGAACAACAGAGTACAAGGAGAATCTTGCAAAATAAAAATAAACCTTTTTGTTGACTCGCCTTCCTTTGTGTTTTAAATAATTAGACAGATGAATTTATGTCAAATAAACTTTCTTCATTGGCCGCAATATTTATTTTGCAGAGTGTAGGTAAGTGAGTGAAGGTTGGGGCGGGGAGGAGACTCCATGGCATTAGAAGTCAATCAGTGGACACGGGGAGACAGGATGAGAGGTTGGCGAGACAGGGTGAGACATAATGAGACAGGAGGATAAGCAGTGCAGCCATTGATTGCAGTCGCCCACTAATGAAGTGTTCGTCGTGGTGGTCGCTGAACGTCACGTGGTCTTAATTGTGTCCTCGGCTCCTCTCTAAGAATATTACTGTGACGTGTTACTGTGACGTGTGTGTGTTTAGATATACATTGTGTAGATATCATAGGTGTGTTTATATCATATATGTATGTGTGTACGCACGCGAGCCAACAAAGTTGTGGAGTAGCGGCCCTCATCTATGTCTGAAGGATGCACACCTTGTTCACGAGGAATCTACAAGTAGGCAAAAATAACTTTTTAATATTTGTTCTTTGAAGATGAAGAAAAAGAAAACAAAAGCGACAAGTTGTCATGACATCCCTGCAAAGTCCGTCTGTCAAGTCTACTAACCGCCGTCTGCCACCTGCAAGGTGAGACTAGCACTAGCACTACTGTCTCACCTGCATCATGGCACTGACATTCGCACATAACATCAACACTAACAATAGATAAATAATCTACATCCTCAGCACCAATCAGCAGTCAGGACTTACATCACTATACTAACAATTAAGTCAGGTCCTGCGTGACATCAGTATCATTGACCTGAGTGTCATCATCAACACCTGAGTGTCATCAGCAACACCTGAGTGTCATCACAACCTCGTGACTTACAATCTACTCAGGAATTTTCTCATCAGAAGCAGTCGCTCACAACACTAAAACTTTACACAGACCAGACATCTTTGGCACCAAAAGCTCACAGAAGACAGAAGGACAAGAGACATCAAGCACAGACATGATAGATAAGAGCTGAGGACTTTGGTGAGAAGCGAGAATGAGAGAAAGTTCAGAGAAGATAGCAGGCGCGTGAGGACACTCAGTAAATAAAAACAAAAGTTGGTAAAATGTTTCCAGAGATTTACAGAAAACTCGCTTACCTTTGCTTTTGGTGCAACGAGGATTTTTCGAGAAACGAGTGAAATCTCATTTTCCGCCATGAAATCTTCCAAGAGTGTGTCAATACATTTATCCGCCGCAAAGTCCTCCAGGAGTGTGTCAATGCATCTGTTTGTCACCAAGTCTTTCATGAATGCTTCGATGTCTATATCCGAGAGGGGGTCCTTGGCCGTCTGTGTCAACACACTTATCTGCCACTGCTTTCGGGAATCTTCTGACTCACTCATCCATGACACTGTCTCAGGAATGTCTTCAGTTGACACGTCTCACCTGTCTCAGGAATGTCTCAGTCAGTTGACACACCTGTCTCAGGAATGTCTCAAGACTTTGTATCCCTGACTACCGTCTTCAAGAATGTTTCAGTTGCACTTGTCAGGTATTTCAGGAATGCTTCAATACATCGATGACAGGTGGGATGTTTCGATTATCGATGACCAAAGTGTCAGGAATGTTTCAAGTCAGTCATCCGTCACAAAAGTTTCAGGGAATGTTTTCATCCACTTTTCATTCAGTCTCCGGAGAGGACTCCACGGTCGGCGACTGTCTGGCGCTGGCGACTGGACATGAAGGGTGTCAGTGGAGCATGTCGGCGACTGGAACCATGGGGACTGCACTCGCCTGCACGGTGACGTGTGTGGCGCTGCGTGTCGGAGGAGGAAGGTAGCGGCAGGTGAACAGCTTGCTGCAGTGCCGTGTCTGTCTCCACAGTCTGTGGCGGACCCGCCGCGCGCCTGCCGCTTGCCTCCCCCTTCTGATGCCAGGGCCCAGGGGATGGGGGGGGGGGAGAGGAAGGGGGGGGTGATGATGGAGGGGGGATTGGAAAGGTAAGGGGGGTTGAGGAAAGAGTAATCGATTTAGCTCCCCATTATAGTCGCCTTCCCTGATGCGGCAAGGCAAACTTGTGCGCAGGTACAAACTGCTGTCGGTGGTCGATGCGGAGATAGACAAGTGGATCAGATACTCTTGAAATCGATAGTCGAGTTCATTATTTGAAATGGAATATCGCGCAGGCATCGATCGATTAAGGCGAGTGAGAAAAGAAAAAAGAAAAGGCTGATCTGGCGCGTGATTGACCCAATGAGGTTAGCACGCGCAAGGTGTGTGTGTGTTCACACGTCATCAAATATCAGTTAACGACAGGCAGGTGATTTATGGTGTCCGTGTCACACACACACACACACACACATTTTTACTGTTCCTTGTCTGGGAAACAGGCCGCCAGTAAACGGCTCTCCTCTTTTATGGCGCCTTTGAGCAGCTTTAGGAGAGAGAGACGGGGGAAGGAGAGAGGGAAAGACAGGAGAGAGAGACAGAGGCGGTGAGGCAGGGCGGGGAAGAAAAGTTTCCTGTGCACGCCTTCTCTCAGTGGAGAAATCATGTGACCAAATATTTTTTTGTTTGTTTGTTTTGCTATTTCATTGTCCGTTTGTGAGCGTTATTTTATTAGCGGACAAGGAGGCAATTCATTGGAGGCTGTTTCCGGATAAACGAATGGCGAGAGATGATGTAAGGGGCGTGAGAGAGAGAGATGAACAGACAGGAGTTGGAATAAACTAACATTTATCAGAATGCGTGCTCTCTTGTCATTGAGACTGAAAGATATGTTGTGTTTGTGCGCGCGCACACACCAGTCACGCATGAACTTTTCTCATCATCAGCTATGACGTCTGTTGACCGTGACGTGTACACCAGGTGGAGCAACGTCATCGACACCATACGACGTCATCACCACGAGCACTGACACGTAACGTGCTCTCTTGGACCTGACGTCACCACAAGAAAAAGTGGTTTGTCACATGACAGTGTGGCTGTGACGTACCAGTGACGCTGCCCTCGACCCACAGACATCAAGTGACCCTCGTCACGGGGTTACAATGACGTCACCCTAACATGGCGATGAACGTTGTTCGTGCTGTCAGCCGCCAGAGAGAATCAAGTCTGCGGCACCCAGTGCAGACGACACTTTCTATTTTCAGGCGAGAGCGCCGCCTGCCGACGGTTAGACACGAAGCCATGCTGTGATGACAGACAAACATTTCTTCTTTTATTTTTTTTTTTCTTCTTGCCTTGTCGTGTCTAACCATTTTTTAGCTGCCTAATCAATCACGCCCACACTTTCCCGACAAACCCATGCAGATAGTGACGTCTGTCGGACGTTACAGGACACTAGACCACGAACGTCACGCCGGTCACACACAGTTCACCCGCATCACCCGGTGACTGAGCTCTGTCGTAGGTCTACAGGTCCTAGACCAGGCCATCGAGGACGAACTGATTCATAATCGGTCCCAACCGGGGATCGTCAAAGGCGAAACACAAAATTTTATTTCCTTCCCACCGCCGTCAGCAGTTGCTGGTGTGTGTGTGGTGGTGTGGTGGTGGTGGTGGTGGTGGTAGTGGTGGTGGTGGTGGTGGTGGTGGTGTAAGATAAGACTAGGGTGGGGAAATGACTACAGAAAAAATCTGAAAGTGCAAGGAGCCTTTCAAGTGAGTCCGCCCACGTGTGTCGTGCTGAAGAGAAGTAAAGATGCGGAGGTCTCTCGCTGATGAACAGGTGTACAGATATGTCTAAGGCCCTCATCCACTGCCTCGGCTACAGTCGGCGGCTGACCGTGACGTCAACGACAGGTGAGACAAGGTACATGCAGGATCAGATGCAGGTCTGGAAGCCAGCATCTGTGAAGGAAAGCCTGTTGCTGAGATGTAGTCCCCTCCCCAACCTACCACCTGACTTCTCTACAGGTGCGCCTCAGGTATGCATTCTCACCTGTCCCAGTACATACTCGTTCCAGCGGAGGTCGTGTTAACTCCAAGGACTGGATTGAAGTAATCCGTTGGTTAGTAACCTCACTAATTGCACCCAAGTACGGAGCCAGACGAGGAAAGCTGTCGTCATGGTGACGAGATCGATTTCGCTGACTAACGTTTTCGCTGGCGACGAACGCAAGCGCCGCGTCAATACCCACCTTTGTGCGGGGCGCAGATCGCCAAAGCCTCGTTTTTACCTGCGACACTCTAATAGGGGGACACCCGCCTCTACCCCGGGCCTCTCTACACAGGCGCCGCACCTACCCTCCCTGTCACCCGCCGTGAAGTAGAGCAGAAAATCGACCCGCGGTCTCGTCTTGGTCACCCGGGGGCGATAGAAAGGTGGGGCTGGGGAGGAGGACGGAGGTCGCAGGGAGAGGGGCACAGAACTATTCCATTTACCCCCCTTCCTTCCTGTCTTGTAGCCCCCAACAACCATCTCATTATTTGTTGAGGTCTGTCTTAGCAAGTATAGCCACAGATAGCCATTGTCTTCACTCAGGACCTGCGCCAGGGTCAGTTAAGTTGACAGAAGAATTGCATCATCAGCACTGGAACCTCCTGAGTTCACACAGCACTGAGAATTTACTTAGTAATCTAGTAACCTAGTAACCTAGTTCGACAATTTTATTGCAGCTAGAGGGGATAACAGAGTGCTGGGGTACGGACTGAGAGGCTCACCGGTTCGATACCCGTGTAGCGCAACTCACTTGACCAGTCGACCCAGCAGGCGACAATGGGCACCTGTCTCCTCACAGGGTTGGGCAGGGAGGGAGAGGACACGAGCACCGCCTTCACTTAAAAAACTGGCTTCCTAACGAAAAGGTCATGGGACGACCTTTACTTGAGACCTTTACTGACACATTTAAACTTGTACAAACTTCCCTTGACACGTGTCAACAACGTTTTTCACGTGCGCGCCGACAGTCGCATCAGGTCTCATCTTCACGGTCCGGTCACTGAGTACGACGAGAATGTCCTGCCTTGGTGCTGCCGCCATGTTCTTGCTGACCCTGTCCAGCTGATCGTCACACTTTCTCCCTGTCCGTGCGTAAAGGTCAGGGAGTGGGGTCGTACAATGGTGACGTTGTCAAGCTTGACAGAGATGGAGCGGACATCCGCGTGGTGAGAATGGATGTAATGGCTGCCAACCTCTCGCCCACTTCTCTACATACAGGGTGTCACGGTCACGTGACGTATCGCTGCTATTTTGGTGCCAACGTTGTCAGGCTGCATCATTACGGGGTGGGACCCGCGCACGTGCTGCACGAGCCAATGTGAAGGATTGCGTGTCAAAGATTTTTTTTAAAGGAAACTAGAGAAGGGAGGCAGTGCGGTCTGGCCAGCTCTCCATTCCACATCCACACTCAGCAGCCGTCCAAACGAGTTCTGAGCGGAAGGGGGAGGGGGAGAAGTGTGTGGGGGAGTGAGTTGTGTTCTCCCAGCATGCAATTTCTGTCGAACTGTTCGAGACTGGTGATCTTTCTCAAACAATTGTAATTCGATACCAGAGCAAAGTTTGTAAAGCTATCTCAGTCATTGTCGTGTGGAGTAAGTACAGGGTTGGTTGACCAGAGAACACGTGACAGCTGCCAAGGCTGAGTAGAGACACAGCGGAACCGACAGCTGGCGCTGCGAGACTGGTCTAAGGTCATCCATGAATGAACAGTAAAGAATGTCTTTGTTTTCACGTGCATGTGTCATATTTTCTGTCTTCACGTGTACGTGTCATTCCACAAGACGATGATTCCAGGGCGATGACGTCAGTCCCGCGCCATAACGGTCTCCAACCACGACACTCGAGTCTGTAAAGACAGGAACTTATGTTACTGGACTAATGGCAGACGATATTTTCCAGCTACTAAAACGAGGCAGATGTATATAAAGCTTCCGGTTTAATCATATTTATTGTTCAGGCTCGCAGAGACTAACAGCGGAGAACTCGTGAGGCTCAGGGTCGGTCTCGGCGGACAGACAGACAGACAGACATGAATTGCAAAATGCGAGGTAATTGCGACTGGCGACCTTGCACCACTACCCGCTCAACTACCCAGAAAACAGCCAGCACTCTGCAAGCCTTGATAACGCTTTTACACGCACTCACAAACAAAAGAGAATAAGAGAAAGAAAGACAGAAAAAGAGAAAGAAATAAAGGCGATAGAAAGGCGGAGTTGGTTGTGGGACATAAACTGTGTGATATTTACGGATATCGAGGTTGGAGTTGAAGGACGAGCCAATAGGAAGTGACTGGGAAACTGAAGAGTTCACTTTAAGATGGCATTTCCTGTCCTGGTGGCCGGATAATTGTCAGCCAGCTGCATGTCGGATAATTGTCAGCCAGCTGCATGTCGGATAATTGTCAGCCAGCTGCATGTCGGATAATTGTCAGCCAGCTGCATGTCGGATAATTGTCAGCCAGCTGCAGGTCGGATAATTGTCAGCCAGCTGCAGTCCGGATAATTGTCAGCCAGCTGCAGGCCGACTGCACAACTTGACGACCGGTACAACCGTGACTGCGTCCTTGACAACCATGGCTCGTCACTGGACTCGGGACGGAGTTGATAAGCACGAACTTGTATCAGTGGACTGCTTGTAGACAATATTTTCCAGTCAACTACTAAAACGAGGCTGGTGTATACAAAGCTTCCGGTTGAGTCACGTTCATTGTTTAGGCTTGCCGAGACTAACAGTGAAGAACTTTGTAAGAGGCTAGGTGTTGGTCTCGGCAGTCAGTCCACTTCTACACGTCCGTGGATACAGGGCTCATGCAAAGAACCGTAACTCCGTAAACGTAACCACCACCACCACCACCACCACCGACGTGCTTGTGACACCATTGAAAGTCTTGTTTCCAGCTTTTTTCTCTAACATTCCCCTTCCCCATATTTACAAGTCGCATGTCTGACAGCGTCCACCCGACTACCCCTCCAACACATTTCCCGCTCCGTCTGCACTTGTGTGAGTGTGCAAAGCCGTGTGCAAAGCCGTGTGCAATGAGGCGTGCACTGCACGTGACAAGGGCGCCCTACTTCTCACGTGCTCTCTCATGCAGCCGTTCCGTGGTCCGTTCCCTGGAGAATAATTGTCGCCCCTTGAAGAGCACTTTCCCCCTCTTTAACCCGGGTATGCATCGCCGACCAGATATCAACGAAGCTGCACATTTCCGCAGCTGACAAAGGTGTTGTCACAACAAGTCTGCAAGTAATCCTTCCAGACAGGGCTAGTTAGTGTGGGGGGTTGTTGTTGTGTGTTGTTGTGTATTGTTGTGTATTATATGTGGATTGTGTTGTGTTTTTTATTATTGTCGTCAGTACAATATTGACTGTGTAGTTCTTACATGTGCTGTTTCGTGTGTCACGGTGTGTCAAGGTGTATGTGTGTTACTGTCTTACAGCTGAGTTTTCTTCTCCTTCATGCTTTCATTTTTTTTTGTTCTCTCTTTCTTCCTGCCGTCGTTTCTTCGTCAACATCCTTATTGACAATCGGTCTGGTCTCTGGGGTGGTACCCCGAATACGCGACAGAACAGCGATTTTTCCGTACCCGTGTTAGTGACTACATCAGTCACTCACAGCTCAAGAATACTCCGTTAACCCCTTGTATTCACCCGTGGTAGTAAGTCTTTAACTTCTTATTGTAAACATCGCATAACGCGTCAAGGGTTGTCTGATACGGACTACTCCCTGGCATAGCTGGCTAGTCGCTGGCTAGTCACTGGTTAGTCGCTGGCTAGTCACTGGTTAGTCGCTGGTTAGTGGCTGGTTAGTGGCTGGTTAGTCACTGGTTAGACATTGGTTAGACACTGGTTAGTCTCTGGTTACTTGCTGGTTAGTCACTTGAAGGACTCCAAAGCAACATGACAATAATGTCTCTATCAGCGGAGTGTGAGACCCTAGTAGACATTTAATTGCAGTCATTAACTCTCTTCATCAGCAAGAGACCTTTACAAAAGGAAGGAAGTTGGGGCCCGCTCGCCAGTCCACGTGATCCTGCCCCTGGTTTGTCGGCAGCAAAAGGCAGGGGCTGTGTACAGGGTCTACCGCCGCCTGCAGTGTGACGATGATGTGATTTATGAATCAGTGATTTGTGAACAGTGCAATGAATGGCCATCATACGTTGGCCAACTCTCGGGCAGTCTCGCAGTTTACGGCCCTATAAACGTGCCACGCATGTTGCGAGCAAACAGTTCAACCACGTGAAGGGACCGTTACACAGAAGCCATAAACACCGGAGACTTGTGGTGTGATCGCTACGTCATCACCGGCAAGGAACCCGTACCCCGGGTACGTTTACTCTCTGTTTGCTTGGAGTAAGGAAAGTTCGATAGTCGCTATTGTCTTCCTTCCCCAGTACATCTATATATGAAACGCAATATATATATATATATGTACACACACACATAATTTGTGATATTCCGATTTCTCTTTGGGTCGTGTTATATTTCCGGAGAGAAAGAGTTAATGAAATCAGTCTGCTACTCACTGTACATCGTTAGAGTGATAAATTCTTTGTAAGACAAGGGAATCGTTATTTGAACATAAGATGTCTGGTATTTCCTAATATACATCCCTCTGTGTGTTTACATGTTTACTGGTGGCCGTGCAGCTGACGAACAAAAAATCCACCAAAGGTTACAGAACGGACCCGAAGTTCATCCCTGTCTTTGACCTCTCCCCACAAAAGGGAATCGAGCAAAAAGTTTGTAAAAGTTCACTTCCGCTGAACATTCCTCGGACTGTCGTCACAGGAACGTGAGGCACAGGTCGTGGCTATCGGCCCCCGGAACAATAATAAACAACAACAATCAGACTTTCTCGGTGAACTGCCGGGGAATACTGCGTCCGATGATTTCCTCCATTGACTGTTTCCAGTACAAACAGCAGCAGCAGCAGCAGCAGCAACAACAACAACAACAACAACAACAACAACAACAACAACAACAACATAGCGTGTACAATGTGATTAGTTCTGGCAGCGATTACGAGAGTCAGTCTGGCAAGTCGCTCCCTCGCTTGACTGATTCACACCTGAGCACACACCGCCCCACACTGTCGCCAAATGCTTGTCACGATCACAGGAAACCAGTCATGCGTGTCCTTAGTCATTACTAGACATACAAATACAGGCTTGTGCGTGTGTTTTCTATTTTTAATATATCTGTGTGCCCGCGGTTGAAATCTAATTAACTCCACACCGTTTTTCCGCGCAGAAATTTCTCTCAGAAGCGTTTTGGTCACTGGGGGAGGGAGCGGGTGTGAGGGTAGAATGGAGAAAGAGTTAGGAGACCCTAGGGTCACGTGACGGCGTCGCTATAAACTTTGTGCCCAGGTTTGTGACTACGAGCTGTCACTCTGTCAAAACAGGGAAGGGAAGTGCTCACTTGTTTGACTGTTTCACTACACTGACGCCGTGCATGACAGCTGCACTGTAAATGGAGGGAGAGATCGAACGAGGACAACAAAGTAACGGCTGCAAGAGTCGGCGGGAGGAGCGAAGCCCGTCAGCTCGAGTAATTAAAAAATAGTTTGTAAAATCTCAGGAATGGGTGTTACTGATAATAAACACCAATGGACAGTGAAAATATTTTGAGAGAATCTAACAACGAACAGGTTAAAACACCGACAGGTTGTATAGTCACTCGCTCGTGGCGCCATCACACCATCAATGACAAGCTGACGCCAGCAGACATTTTTTACGGAGGAGCAGAGGTCACGTGACTATGACCATTGACAGACACCCATTGAGGGAAAAAAAACAAAAATCAGTGTAGTTACCTGACTGGATAAATCTTCATCAAAAGATGTTTGTCAGTAACTGAGTGATGGTAATAATAGCATCACGATAATAGTGTAAGTCTAGCATCAAAAAGAAAAGAACGATAAATAATGTAACGAGGTGACCGTGTGACACTCCTATGAATGACATGATGACACAAGTCGTACAATGATAGTCAGATGGTTGGCCGTTCGGATCTCGAGATTCAAGCGAATTGACAGCTGATGACGAACAATCAACAAGTGAGGAAGCTGTGACCAGAGAGGATTCTGGTAACGGTTGTGTGAGTTGGGGAGTCGGGTGGCGGGTGGCGGGTGAGCAGGACATGGACATACAGTTCTGCTGACATCGAGCAAACAAACACCATGGAGACCACAGGGGCGATAAGTCGAACGACCACGCTTCTCTAAATCGATGATGAGGACGAGTGTTTGAACTGACAACAGCTTCCTGAACTCACTGTTTCTCTCTCTCTCTCCATCTTTCTCTCCTGTCCACCTACTGAGCAGGGGACACCTGTACGACCACGCGTCACTGAGTGTAGGATGACGTGTCATAAAATTGTGGATAAGCCCAAATGTTTTTTTCTATAAACAAAAGGAATACAACTTATAAAAAAATTCTACTGTTGATTTTGAACGTTAGGAAGTTCAGACATTTTGAAATGGGAAACACAAGTAAAAAAACCTTTGTGAGAGTTTGTTACGATTGGTGACTGCTGTGGTAAAGAGGTAAACAACGAGAGACTCATCCAGTAAATGAAAGTCCGTCCATCAGTCCTCCCATACCTCTGCCCATCCATACACGGGCTGACAAGCGAGTGGCAGACGGCAAGCAGTCAAGGAAAACCAATCCGGGTACACTCCCACAGTTCGTCTGAGCTTTCCCTTTTGCTCTCTCCCACTGTCTGTCTGCCTGTTTGTCTGTCTGCCTGTCTGTCTGCCTGTCTGCCTGTCTGTCTGCCTGTCTGCCTGCCTATCTGTCTGTCTATATGTTTGTCTGTTATTCTGTCTTTCTCTGACAAGATCAAGTGCGGCAATGTCACACTAAGCTTTATCCTCTGACCAGCCCTTTCTTTCCAGCCTCCTTCAGACAATCCTCTGTTGTTTAATGCCATTGATTACTGCACTGTGTGTTGATTTCAATAATCTCCCGACGTCAGCAACAAGATTGACATCTAACGACTGGCTGAGAGGGAGTCAGCTGTGTGGACAGCAAGAAAACAATTTCCTTTAATCTACACAATGCGCAAATGTGTGTGTGTGTGTTTGAGTGCGTGTGTATGTGTGAGTGCGTGTGTGTGTGAGTGTTTGAGTGCTTGAGAAAATGAGAAAACAAGAGACGAAGAATGTATGTTATCGATCTTTACATTGTTTGTATGTCAACAATGTCTATTATTCACAGCCAAGCAGCGAAGCTAACATTCAATGACAAGTAAGATGGACACTCGAGTCCAGTCTCAGAGAAAATAATTGTTTAAAGTGTATGTGAAGAGAAAATAATAATTCAATATCGTGTAGAAGTGCAGACACTGTACGCATGAGCTAGCGTGTGAATACCCATGGATATGTATATGTTTATGTATGAAAAATGAGATACAAGAAGGAGGGAAGGAAAAACGAAAAAAAGGCAACATATACCTGAACAGGTGAGCGACACGCGGTCAGTGACGTGAAGGAAGACAGGAAACTGATAACAGAAAAGGTGAGAGGGTGGAAGGAGACCAATAAATAAATAAAAGTCCTTTTCCTTTTCGTTTTTATCTAAATGTTACATCTGTCTTGACTAGTTATCCGGCAATACTACATAAGAAAATGTTTGAAGGTGAGGGTTGGATTCTTTGGCAGTTTGTCAGAAATTCTTGCTGTTTAAGATCTTGGAGGTTGGTGGGACGAGTCGGATGCTGCTTGTTAGAGTTGGACATTGTCGTAATCTTTCAGAAGATGGAAATATTCTGTGAGCAGTCTAAGATTACAAAACAACACCGTCTCCATGGTAACAGAGGTTTAGTCTTTACAACATGACCAGGTCTGTCCCCGGGACCTCGATGTGACAGTGGACGTGGATGTCAAACAATTGTTTGCCTTACACTTGAATGGCTGACAGAAGTCAAGGACTGGAAGCTGGGGGAGAGTACTTAGCACTGAGTGATGTCGATACTTGAGACTGACTGTTTGAGGTCACGTGATCCTTGTCATCGGAGGCTGAGGATGTTGCGATGGACTCACACGACGACCGTGTGAAAGCTACTGTTGCTGTGAATCACTCTGGGGGGGGGGGACAATGAGATTGGAACCAGCACTCTTGGCTTCTTTGCTGTCATCGTCACATCCAACCTTTTCCAACTGTGTTGTCACATTGAACCTGTCTCCTGTCTGACGTGACAGCGACCTTTCCCACCTGTGACGAGTGTTTACAAAGACAATGCCTCACGAGCGCGGCTGGGTTCATTTTTCTGGCTGATTAGCAGAAATTCCCGGAATTGTCCCAAGCGCTCGACAACTCTTCTTGTAAATCAATGTTTGCTGTGATGACGAGCAAAACGTGTATTGTGCTACAGTCAGGAAAGTTTGCTGACAAAGACAACCCTTGGCTCACTCTCCACCCATGAACAGTAGGGACTAGACCGGGTGTAGTGTCTCATTGAGCTCTGGGCTCGCGCAGATAACTCTCATTGTCTTTTCCCGCTGAAGCGACTGCAACTGGTGAGCATACTGATTTCCGTGGAAAAAGCAAATAAAAAATAATAAATAAAAAATAAATAAATGATGATAAAATCTGGCGATGGCAGAGCGTGATGATGTTAGAGTTGAGTTATCTCCCTTTTGTTGATACCCCAGGTCTGAG
The DNA here is from genome assembly GCF_003073045.1 of Pomacea canaliculata. Classification (NCBI taxonomy): domain Eukaryota; kingdom Metazoa; phylum Mollusca; class Gastropoda; order Architaenioglossa; family Ampullariidae; genus Pomacea; species Pomacea canaliculata. The sequence continues at coordinate 7,135,370 of NC_037603.1, forward strand.
TTAGCTCCCTTTGCGGACACCCCAGGTCTGAGTTAGCTCCCCTTGCAGACACCTTAGGTCTGAGTTAGCTCCCCTTGCGGATGGATACCCCAGGTCTGAGTTAGCTCCCCTTGCAGAAACCCCAGGTTTGAGTTTGTTCCCCTTGCAGACACCCTAGGTCTGAGTTAGCTCACTTTGCGTACAACCCAGGTCTGAGTTAGCTCCCCTTGCGGATGGATACCCCAGGTCTGAGTTAGCTCCCCCTCTTGGTACCCATCATCCCTGGAGCACGTGCACTGTTTGTTATTTGCGAAGCTCTCGAGGTTGGAGTAAAGGTCAGCTGGAGAGAACAGCACGCGGCGCTGTTTCCGGTTGTCTGTCAAGCGCTCACCACACACCCACCTGGGCTCGCTGCCAGAAACACCTGCCAGGCATCGACTGCACACCTGCAAGGTATTGACACAGCACCCGTGACCATCAGTCATGCGGGTGGAGGATTGTGTCACAAGGGCCGTATTCGTGATTAGCTGCCGAGGGCTAAACAGAGGATACCCACCCGAGTTCCTACCCCGTTCACTTCCCGACATAACACGAAATAAAAGCAGCTGGCTTCACGCTCTCTCTCACGCGCACACACGCGAGCGCAAACATAAAGACAGAACACGAGAAAGGATGCAGAGTAATGAGAGAAAAGAAAGATATTAGACATAATTAAAAAGAAAAGAAGGAAGAAGTCGGCTACAGACTGTACGTTAGGTGGTCCTCGCCGTCTGTGGCCACAAGATGTCTGTGTGGCGGCAAGAGAGTTGTTCAGCTCTACAACCCTTGGCAACAGTCTAAACAGTCTCTCAAACAGTCTCTCAATGTTTCTGCTAACCTCACTGTAGGTGAGTCTGGTCAGTTTATACTGCAGTCCAGACACTCGCTGTGTAAAGCCCTCACCTCCCTTTGAACCTGGGGAGTGGGCGTGTCCTAGAGAAATGTCCTGAGTCCAACACCCACGTGACCGAGACAGATGATTAAAAAATGTGAGGAAGACTCTGATCAGCCAATCGTAAGCTGCCAGCGCACCTGATGGATCTTGTGAGCGACTTTCTCTATCCCCCCTTCTCTCTCTACTTCACTCCCCTTCTCTCTCTCTACCTCACCCCCCATCTCTCTCGTTAATTCTTTCTCTCTCCCCATCTCTCACTACAGGCAAGGGCAGGTAATTGCGGTGCAGACTAGCCATCCATTTGCAGTAATCTGCCAAGCCTGCACACAAATACCTGTAAGGTGTGTGCTTCCTGCTGGAGTGTGACTGCTGCTCAGCTAATAAACTGCGAGGCTTTCAAGCCATGGAAATAAAATGGTTTCCCGAGTTCAAATCTTTCGAGAGTGAGCAGCACTTAGCACGGTGCTTCACGTGAACAACTCTCGTCTGGCTTTTATTTTGTGCTCAAAACGTGTAAAGAACAGGGAATACCTTGAGTCATGGTTGACAATATAAGCTTAACGATAGACTTACAAATCACAGAGACCGGATGTGACGTAACTCAACAGGTTCTTACTGTTTGTAATACACTAAAGCTCATAACGTTGAAGGCGTTCTTCCGGTGCGCAAATGTTTCAGTCAGTCAGTCACATGACTGCCCAGCAATAGTCCGGTTGGTGTTCTTGCCTTTGTAGTAGATATTAGTCGGTTCGATGCCCACGATGGGCACCTGTTGGAAAACAGCCAAAAGGTGAATGGGCTACTTTCACCTTACCTTTATTTTTTTAACGCGTTAATTAGTGATTGAGCAACTGATCGTTCGATGTTGAGCTGAAGTTTTCATTGTCATCACCTGACAGGCTGAGGCCAGGGTCGTGAGACTGAGAGTCGGGTGGAGTTAGTGTCACCTGACTCACCTCAAACACTATTGTTGGGATCCAATGAAGGCCGCTGGCAGGTTTCTGGTCCACTGACCGCCATCGACTGCTTGCCGGGGACCCTCTGATTGCCGGGTAGGCTCGTCACAATGCGCTGCACGCACCCGTGCCGTTGCAATGGTGTGAGCCTTGCAGCCACCCGACAAGGTAAACACCCAACAGGTAAACATCATGGCGATAGTCTCTTGGCCTTCAGATTAGGCCGGGGATCAAAGGCTGTTACGTGGCGTTACACGAGATGCTGCGCACACGTCACTCAGAGGCACGTGACAGGAGCAACGTGGGGCGCGAGACAGATGTAACGTAGGTGTGACGTAGTGTAGAGTTATCACGTGGTGACTTCATGATGGCGGGCAGCGCAGTTTCTCGTGTAATCAACTCCTGCTGGCCTACTGACAGGTCTACAGCTTATTCCAGCGCGTCCTGGGCGGTTTCCATAGCAACAGTCGGGTGGTGTCGTCCTTTCTTTGCCGTCAACCTGTCACAGATGTGTCTGTGTGTTTGTTTATTTGTTTGTTTGTTTGTTTGTTTGTTTGTTTGAAGGGGTGTCTAACCCGTTAAGAATGATTCACCTCTCCCCCTTGGCCACCCGACACAGCTCATGAAAAGTCAAGGCAAAGATCGACTTGACGCGTCGCCTTGTGATGCAGGTGGATAAAGGTCAGTATTTGAATGGCAAAGGTCAAAATACCAGTACTGAATGTCAAAGGTCAACATACCAGTACTCAATGGCAAAGGTCAACATACCAGACCTGTGGGACACAGGTCACCATTCCAGGCTCGGGGGCTAAGCTAACGGTGCTATGTGACCGGTATAGCCGGCATCAAAGTCACTTCCAAACATTCCCGAGTCACTGGTCAGAAGCCTTCAAGTGGTTCTTTCCACACGTTTTGAAGGTGAGTGAACACTGCTCACGACCTGAAGTACTCGGACACGATTGCCACACAGAAGTGGAAGAAAAATAGTCCTAACGGAATCCATCGTGCCGTTGCCAGCACTGTCAAATGCCAAGGGTCACAGTCAATGGCATTTATTGTCGAGCACTTGCGAGGGTACATCAAGTCCACGCTGTCACCCTTCACATTCATCCTGTGTGTGATTCGCCTTCTCCTCTGCTCCCCACCCCTTCCCCCAGTGACGTGCTCTCCTTGTCTTCATCCTGTGATTCCGTTTCTAGCAAACATCTGTAACTCCTTTCCCGTCTCTCGGTCTTGGCGCTGTGAAGACGTTTATTTTCAGTCCGCCCCCTGTGAATTCTGCTCCGAGAATACCCGAGGAAAAGGTCGAATACCACGGATTTACAGAGATGTCGAGCGCCCAGTGTCATCGAAAACAATAATAATAAAAAAACACCGATACAATCCAAGTCTTCCGTCACGATACAGGCGGGTCCGTGGTGTTGCCGCCACATCAACACTCCTCTGCTATTGGTCCATCCTGGGAGAGACAGAGAGAGAGAGACAGAGAGAGCCAGACATGGTACACAAACACACGTGACAAACAAGAAAGGCAAGCGTCCAGGTGTACCGACTGTTTGCATGAAGTAGTCTGGTTCAGCCCACACTTGGGCGACATGACACAGCAAGATCCTCCTCATGGGCGTTGGGACGATGACAGGACAGATAAAACATGTAACGGTCGGGACCTGCTCATTATCACACAGGACTTATGATTAGCTAAACAGATCTCAGCTAATCTTTGGTATCGGAATACATTTTACCTGTCTTCTGATTACCTAGCGACTCCGTTGTGATTATCTCTAGTCTGCTCATGTCTAATTATCTGATGTCTGCTTGTCGTTGTCATGGCAACTCTCAACTCGTTGACCTACCAAACTGCTTAGTGCACACACTTCAAAGGGCTCGGAATGATTTTGTGTTTATTTGTTGTCTTGTGTTTATTTCTAGTGTTTCGTGGAAAGCACAGCGAGGTCTCAAACATGGGGATAAAGCGCTCTACATTTCTTATTGTTATCATTATTATTGGTCCTAGCGAAACTTTTTTTCATATTCTTAGACAAATTTTAGATAAATTATCGACTAGAAACCTGAAAGGTTAAGTAAGCTTTGCATAAAGAACCTCAAGTTGCTGGGAACATCACGATGTACATCAGATAGGTGCGAGATGGGGAGCCCGGTGCAGCGAGAGGCCCTGGGTTCAGATTTTGTCTGGCCATCGAGGGTTTTCTCCGGGTACTCCAGTTCCTGGCTTCTTGTCTTGAGTGTGAAATCATCTCAAGGTGGAAGCACCTTCCTACTAAATTAACCAATCAGCGGTGCGCCTTAACCACAGGACGTCACGCTTCCCGAAGTGAGTGCTGACCTAAAGACCTTCTGACCTTTTAACCTGGTCTGAGAGAGGAAGAAGAGATAACTGTCGCGATTTGAGGTTTCAGAGATACAGAATATTTGCAGCTGCACGAGTCCTACTTTTTTTTTTTACGATTTCCTGTGGCCTGACAAGAGAAAACACATTCTCGTGACTTCTCGTTGGCCGTGACACAGAGCGAGATTTCGTCATACAAGTCACATCAAGGGAAGGAAAAGGGTGCAATAGCATTAAAAAAGGAGATATTTGCAACAGGGGGTGGGTGGGGAAGAGAATAGCCTCCGGTGAACCCACTTGGCAAATGACATCACTTTACCCGGCCTGGAGGCTCAATAACCAGAGAGACGAAATTAATCGAATCTAAACAAAGCCGCCCGGGTGGATAAAGGGCAATGTTGACGCAATAAGTCTGTTCTGCTGTGTGCATGTCACACCCTCACACAAAGGCCAGGGGGAAATGATTCTGACTGAGACTGTAAACCGTTAAAATGCTATCATTTATACCGCGGATAGCACGCTAATCGAACACACTAATATCTGTGACATAATACATTTATATCCATGACAAATACATTAACAATGTGCTGATGTCACGGTTTGATTGCACAATACGATGACCTCGTACATTCCTGTCCTCTGACAAACTTTCTTGTGATACCTCTCTGTTGTCATCTTCTGTGGTGGTCTGATGGCGCAGCGGTTAGCGTGTGTCACTAATTCAGTGAGGGTTGGCTGCTCTGGGTTCAGATCTCGTCTCGGGCACTCTGGTTTTTTTTTTTCTCTGCATATGGCATTTTTTTACAGGATTTATTGTGATGTAACTTTAGTTGCTGGCTTGGCGTAAAACACCAATGTTTCCCTCCCTCCCATTTTCTTCTGCTGCTCTTCTCTGGATTGTCCAAGTAGAGGGACAAGTGACCGTCCATTCCACTCACCCCACTCACCGCTCAGTCATTAACCTGCAGGTATCTACACCCCGACCAACTCTTCATACACAGGTGGGTGTCATCTCGAGAACACCAAGATCAAAATAAACTACAGTCGCAAAAAGCATCACCACCACCGTGATGTAACCAACCGATCAACGCAAACACAGTTATGTCGCCTTGTCTCGGCAAACAGGACACATCCAACGCCAAAAACAGACAAATAAAAGGCTAAAGAAATAATGACATCTTTACTGTCATGTATATCTAACGCTCATCAAAACATCATATACATCTGACGTTCATCATACCATGCCTATAGTTTCATTGCCATGAACAGCTGACGTTCATCAAGCTGTGTCTATAGCTTCACTGCCATGTACAGCTGACGTTCATCAAGCTGTCTATAGTTTCATTGCCATGTACAGCTGACGTTCACCAATCTATGTCTATAGCTTCACAGCCATGTACATCTGACGTTCATCAAGCTGTCTATAGCTTCACTGCCATGTACAGCTGACGTTCACCAAACTATGTCTATAGCTTCACTGCCATGTACAGCTGACGTTCACCAATCTATGTCTATAGCTTCACTGCCATGTACAGCTGACGTTCCTCCGGCCCGCCGGGTCCGCGGTAACCTGGCGTGGTCTTGACAAAGCCGCCCTGTATCAGTGAGTGCGCCATCTCGATGATGGTGTCCCTCACATCACGTGGCTCCACTTTCAACACCTGGCGCATCTGAGGAAGGACGAGCACAAGACTGACACTGACACATGTGTCATCTATAACATGGTGGACATGACACAGTAAATGGCACGCATCTTCTGGGATAAAAGTAAAACTGAACATGGAGTTTGTCCCACGCTGACGTCACGAGAGATAACGCTTTGAGACGCGCTTGCTCAAGTCACAAAAGTCACTCACACACAACTGACTCAAGGCACTAACGTCACTTCCGCCCTCACAGCTGACAGAGCGCACTTACCTCATACACACTAACAGCTGACGCGTCATTAACGTCACTAACAGCTGACACAAGGCTGATGGTTATCACGTCACCTTTATGTTCGATTCCCTAGTAAAAGATGCCAGGAAACCCCAGGGGAAAACCCTTGAATGCACTTTTGTGTTTATGTATGTCTACGAGTGAGAATAAGCTGCTCTGTCGTTTGTGTTTATGTATATCAAAGGGAGACAACAAGCCTTATAGCCTACCTTTGAATTGTCGAAGGTGTGAACGACGCCAACCTGCGGTAACAACGACCTCAAACTCTTGTCGAACAGACTGACCACGCGCAGAATCAGCTTCGGGGCCGTGCAGGTGGGCACGTTGTAACCTGACACGTCACCAATACTATGTAACATGACACGTCATAAATATTATGTAACATGTGACGTCGTCAATATTATGTAGCACGCAACGTCGTAAATACATGTATTATGTAGTCTGACAAGTCCTCAATATTACGTCACCTGACACATAAATATTATGTAACATGATATGTCGTCAGAAGGAGGCAAAGAAAGACTGTGGTGATAGGCAGTCCCAATGATAAATATAATTACAGAGAGAGAAATGATAAACATTAAATAATTGTCTGAAAATGGCGAGAGTCGCACATCTAAATGCCGATGCTATGCTAACACAATGTCTAGTGCTGACGCTCATGCTGACGGCCCCAGCTACCTTGAGGTCTGAAGACGGCGTCGAGGAGAAGCGCCATCTGGCTGAACCACAGGTTGACGTTGCTGCAGATGAAACGATTCCCTGAAACACAATGTCATGTCACACAACAGTGTTAGCTCTAGTGTTAGTTCTGTGCAAGTGATGCCCATGACGTCTGACGCCGTGGTGTTAGCCGTGCCTGACCTTTGCCCCCCACACAATAACATGCAACACGAAAGTAGAAGTTGTGCTCAGAATATTCCACACACACACACGCGAGCACACAAATAAACAATCTTAAAATGCTGCAGAGGTCAACAAAAAAGAGATTTGTAAAAATGCAAGGGAGGGACAGATCGACTGTTTCTATAGTAACCTACCGGCAGCTTCCGGTAACGTCATCGCTCGCACATGCGCAAGAGCCACGTCTCTGACGTCAACAATGTTAAAGTTGAGTGCGGGCAACATGGGCATCTGTCTCTCCAGCATTCGCTTAATCGGCTGGTACACGATGCGATTTGTTAAAAATAATTGTAATATTACAAACATAATGTTATGAAAAACACATTGGTATTGCAGATAATGATGCGATATTATTAGCAAAGTATTATTTGAAATAAATACATCGGGATAAGAAATATTTACACAATATTACTAACATAAGATTATAAGAATTAAATAAATTGGGATTGCAGAAACTTATACGACATTATAAACAAAATATTATTTGAAATAAATACATTGGGATTATATATATTTTTACAATATTACAATTATTCGAAATAAAGCACAGTGTTGCCAATTGTGAGTCTTGGCGTGCGCGCGCGTTTTATACAGGGAAGGAACTGAGTTGTATTGTACTAACGATGCATAGACGGTTGATGGTGCAATGGCAACGTTAAGAATCGGATGTTGGAGGTTCGTATCTCGGCTGCGACATACATCTTTTTGAATGTGACACCTGTTCATAGGGATGATCGCCCGCGGTTTTTTCGGGTACTCGTTTCCTCCACTCTGTGTGTGTGTGTGAGCGAGAGAGAGAGAGAGAGCAGCTATGTCTGAATGATGATGAATGAATTTGTAAGACTCATTTGATGCCCGCTAATAAGTGTGTGCTCGTACAACCTTATGTAAGAGCCTTGAGTCCGTCTTTATTTGTGGTACAAGGCGCCCTATATAAACATTTATTAGTAGTTTTCTCCAGAGTATATTATAATTTTCATGTTACCCATTATAAAATGCTACCGGATGCTTTACTGACAATCAACAGGTTTGTGAAAGAAATCCCATCCCACGTGACAGGCCCCTACAACACGGCGCCACACCCAGCGCATGAAGTGACAATCATGAAGTTGGATAGGTTCGCCCGAGGTCTGCCCAGGATCCCCCTGCAATGCTACCTATTTATAAGAGAAGAATATTAGTATGAACTTTATATAATAAGTATTATAAATTAATGTCTAACTAAAGACCCGAGCCCTTAGTCACCACCACGAAATACAAGGGAGCTCACCACTATACTTGTACACGATGAGCCGTGGAGTACCGGGCCTTGAACGAAGGCAGGATTGATCACAACCAGTTCAAATTTTTTTTGTTCTTCAGGCCACAAAACAAGAAAAGAATAATAATAAATAAAGGAACTTACGATGTCTATGTCTGTCTCCGTCAGTCACGTCGGGGCTCAGAAATAGCATCGTTAACACTTGATAATTAAGACTGACAAGACATAAAATAATCAACATAGCTAAACTATACATTTTCTAAAATTTATGCACACGACAGCAACTTATTGAGCTTTAAGAAGCTAGACATTTTCAAAAGTTAATAAACATGATCAAAGGGCTGGGGATCAAATTAAAAGTCAGAATCACAAGGGTGACAGTTTATGCAATCGGGGGTAAATACAAGAATGAGCATGTTCACTGTAAGCTATTGTACGCATGGAGTGGCACGCTTATCTGGACCACAGAGGCACGTGACGTACCTGGGAGGTCTTTGACAAAGACCCAGGCTGCTTTCTCCGCTAAAGTCTTACTCTTGGAGTAGGCATCCACTTGGGTGACATCACTCCAGTTCTGTTCCGTCAGTGGAATCACGTTTGACTGCGGGCTGTCTTTAAGGGGAAAAAACAAAACAAAACCAAAACAAATCACATATTTCACCAGCTTCTTGCAGTACTTCGCCTCCCCCTTTCTCTGCTCTCTCTCCCGCAAGTACGCACAGATCATAAATGCAAATTGTGTTCATTTAACATATGTATTTATTATATAAACATTTAAACATGTGTTTATGTCCATTCAAGTTACATTTATGATGCGCATTTATCATGCCTCTGTTCTTAGACTAAAGTTCTCACTCCAAAACTATAAAGAACTTTTAAGCAAGAAGTATGCTATATCCTAAAACGCACTCATGCACGCGCACGCACACACAGAAACTGACTGTCCACAGCAGCCACTGAGCTAGTGAGCACCACTCGCTTCACGCTCCCCTCATTGGCGCATGCGCGAAGGACAGCGAGAGTTCCCTCCCTGGCCTGCCTGATCAGCTCGTCCTCGTTCACTGAGAGTTCCAGGGGAAAGGGACTGGCCACGTGAACAACGTACATCATGTCCTTCACGGCCCTGTGAACACGCCAGCTTGGGTAGTGAACTGAGGTTGACGCCTGTGTGTAGCGACTAGAGTTTGAGGTTAAACTAAAATATCTCAGTTAACTACAATAATTATGACATGTACGTCAACGGCAGGTTGGTTTTCTTTTCTATCTTTGTTTCTGTCCATAAAAACCCAATAAAATGAGGAGAAAACATTGATGCTTGTTGCGGTGTCTAACTATCATGGCATCAGTGTATGATAGACAAACGAAGTCTCAAAGAGCAAGTTCCACTACCAGAATATTTACCAAGGTTCTTGACAAAGACACTGCTAACTCACGGTTGCCATGACGATTCCACATCAAGATCGGCCTCCACGAGTTCCAGCGGATGTTTGGCCCCAGGACACAGGTTGTGCAGGTGTTTGATCTTGGCTTCGTTTTTGAGACTGCGCACCGTGCCGCGCACACTGTAGCCCTCTTCTTGTAGCAGCTTGATCACGTGACCCGCAATGTACCCAGATGCTCCCGTCACCAACACTCGCTCTGGACAGTAGGAGAAAACATATCGTCAACATATCAATGCCATCTTATCAGGACTGATTGCCGACTGTCCTAGTTTATCACATACTTAATTACTGATTGATGATTGTCCTAGCTCGTCATGTCAACAAGTACTGATTGCTAATCATCACTGTTGATGTTGTTGCTGATGTCTTTCACTTGCCCATATTCCTGAGAGAGTATTGCTTAACCTTCTCTCCACACTGCTGGTGGATCTCTGACGTTGTCCACTACATCGCTCCACAATATGTCGTCCACTATACCTCTCCACAATACGTTATCCAATTCCACCTGTCGTTAAACCGTATTTCTTTAACCAGATCGATGTACACAGTGATCAACGAACACAGTCATCAGTGCACACACAAGTCTTGGCTCCACACCACAACACCAGTAGGTGCAGTCGACATTTTCCTCCTGACGACATTTTACCACTTCACTTGACGTCTGCTCTGACGTAATTGACTCTAAGATGTCACTCTTACGTCACAGTTCCGCTTCCCTGACAACCGCGCATGCTCAGTAGCTGCACTGGGAAAGCCACTCCATAGTCTGTATAGGATCGCTCAAGATGGATTAATCCTCGTCTTGCTGTGTTTGACTAAAGACTCACTACTTCCCTCCCAACCCACGCTAAGGGGAGAGAAGAGCGCAAAGACTACGTTTTAAAAAAACTAAGTAGCCTCCCCTGACAAACTTGGTCTAGACCAGCGGTTCTCAACCTTTTACTTGTGACGCCCCCCCCTTGACAAACAAAGGTACGTCCACGCGCCCCCCTTAGCCGGCAATGTAAGCTAATTTCACTAATACCGGTATAAGAAACTTTAAAAAAATGACCACCTTCGCCCCCTTTTGTAAGCACGTCGCGCCCCACCGTTTGAGAACCGCGGGCCTAGACTAATGAGCGCAACTGCCTGCTGTGGGCAGGTGAACGCTTACCTGTAGTGGCCATGATTGTTGTGAAGTGTGAAGCTCCTCCACAGTGTAAGTTCACGGTAAATGTACCTGTGTGAAGAGGAATGAAGCTCACCGAGACGATCGCGTGCTGGTATGAAGGAGGAGGGGGAGGAGGATGTGGATGTGTGACCGATCAAATGCACTGGTGACGTGCACTGCGCATGCCTTCGTTACATAAACCTTTGCCCTTGAGTCTGCACCTTAGAGTAGACCACTCGGCCACCCTGACAACTGGCGGACGGGGTCAGCAAGTCCTCCCTACTGCTACCGACGACAATGAGACAAGTGAGTCAAGCGCTGATCGTAAGAACAAGAAAATGCTATAATCACTGTGTCTGTGGGAACGCTTTTGACAGGAGCACACCCTGCTATCTGACGCCGCGCTGTTTATCTACCTGACGCCGCGCTATTTGTAGTCCTCACCAGGCTTGCGCCATCTCGACACAAGATCGAGGCTCATGGCGCGGTAGTCACTGACCTGTGATGTTTTGTTTGAAGATCCGCTTCAATGCACGGGTAGCCTAGATTACAAGCTGACAGTACCCGACATTACTCAGCATTTGCAGACTCAGTGAGCTCACGCTGTGCAATCAGTTGCACCAACCGACAGACAAAAGATTCAACATGTTACTGATATGCATTTTGATGATTTCAATACTTTGTAGGTTAAGTTATAAACACTTCTCATAACATACTTAATTTGTCTGTTGATCAGTGTGGAGCACTTACATTTGAAGGTTTTTAAAAACTCTGATCAAGTAAAAATTATATACCTCTAATTGTTTGGTACTTCATGTTGATGGTATGATGTAATATATGATTAAGACATTTAAGAGAGCAGAAAGTTGTAACATTATAAAGCATTGAAGGATTTACATGGCTGAAGCTAAATGAGTTAACATACACTAAATTAATTGGAAATGATAGTTTTAAGAATATAGCTAACTTAAAACCTACATTTTCTGGTTATCATCAGATCCATCAAAGACGGCCTTGTGGCTAAATGCTTTATAAATAAAGGATTGATCCTGGCAATATTCAGCACTATTGTGAAGACTTTTGTTTGAGAGACTTTATGCAGTTACAAAATTATTTATTTTAAAAGTATGAATGACTACAAAAAATGTATATGCATCTCTGTCACCCTGACATCCATACTTTGTTACAAAACTGTAAGTGATAATTCAGAGTAAACAATTTGTAAACTCTGCTTATTGTATAGAAATTTAGACTGCACTAAATAAATTCTTTTACAGAAAGGTACAAGTACAAGAAGTAGGAAAGCAGAGGAAACAGAATGTGTGTTGTATGAATAAAAGGATAATAAAGATTTCATTGCAGTGAAATCGCTAATTTGATAAGGAAGTATGAAGAATGCCAGAATAGTCTGGGAGATGTAAGGAAAAATTAAAAAAACTCAACTGAATAATACCAAAAACAGAGAGAAGAGAGTAAAAAAGAAATTTAGGGAGCATTCTTAAAGAATTGAAAGGGACAGCTTTCTGAACAAGCTCAATAGATACTTGACAGCTATAAAGGTATTTTCTATTATCATTTTATAACACCATGTGGATCACACATACTTATTGGTTCTTGAATAAATATGGCTGTACAAGTTTTTTTTAATAAATTGTGGAATGAAAAACTCTTGTTGTGCTTATGTTTTGCTATCAATGGATAATAGGTAATAGTTCCTATAATTCTCATGGGACATGTGTGGGCTTGAGAAAGAGGTAGTTGTTAACTTGCTAGTATTTTCTTTTGCGATACTTATTCATGCCAACATCTGAGTGTCCATCTGGTCTTTTAAAGTTAAAAGCAATGGGGGTCTAGCCGTGCCATCAATTAGTGTTCTTAAAATCATAAGACATTGTGGAACTGCATTGCTGTCAGCTGTGAACATTAAAAAAAGTGCAGTCTGGTCAATGGGGGAAAATTGTGGTGGCTAGAATTATGACTGACATGGCTTCTTGTAGGAGTAGGTGAAGATGTGATGGTGTTTATGTCAGCATTAGTGTTAGTTATGTGAGTAGAGGACTGATACCATGGTGTTGATATCAGTGTTAAGGTTATTTGTGTGAGTAAATGAATGATATCCTGGTGTTGATGTCAGGGTCAGGGTTACTTGTGTAAGTAGATGAATAATGGTGGTGTTGATATCAGACATCAGTGGATGCACAAAAATGCATTGATATGACAAAGAGACAGTGAGACATTTGTCAGACTGGCCAAAGGAAACTTTACTAAGGCTGAAGATGGCATATTAGCTGATGGCATTCATACTATTTTCCACATGATTAGTTACACTCACATAGCTCACAATAAACTCTTTGCTTCTGAGACCAGCTGTATGTGTGTGTTTTCTATTTTTACAGCATTTGAGCCTGCCTTTGATTGTAGCATAAAGCATTATATAAATCAACATTATATTTATTATTGAAACAGTCCTCGAGTTCATCCAATCAAAACACGATTTACATCAACTTTTTCATTTTATTTTCCTTTTCCTCGCCTTTCATCTAGTAGCTTTGAGACGAATTTAAACACAAAGAAAAAGGAAATGAAGTAGACACCAATGACTCGACTCGTTTAGAAATGAAAGATACAATAATATCACATCTTATAAAAGGTTGCATTGGTCTACTGCAAATTCGCGGTATCATTGTAGTGTAAACTAGCCTTGTTGAAAACATACCTTGCACAATAATTATCTTAAACCGTGAATTTAAACTGTTTTATTAGTGTGCAACTATGTGAGGTAATTAGTTACATATGTCAACGCAATGCCTGTTAGTTTACCTAGGTGACTAAGTAACTAAATGAAAGCAAAACTGGGCTTGTTTTCCTATTCGTTTTTCAAAGCAATCACGATTCTTTGAGATAGTGAATAAAACTATTTGTTAAAGCCTAGCTAAATGTCAGCAAGACTATTTTTAAATCAGTCTTATAATTGTAAATGCTAATTAAAATATGAATCGTGTAGTCTTGTTCAGTGTAACGATTGTAATACAAACTGTAGTCTAAATCAGTGTTTTTATAGTAAAGCCATTTAGTGTTGATCAGTATAATAATTGTCCGTGCTAATTAAAATACCAAACAAAATCGTATGTTTCTCTTGTCCGAATTCAATAATGACAAGGTAAGTGTGATGACGAGAAGGTAAATTAGTCATCACAGTCTCTAAGGAGGGTCATGGGCGCCGAGGTTGACGAATGTAAAGCTGGTTAGCGATCATAACACAGTGGCTAGAACACAACACAGCAGCTAGAACATAATAGCTGCTAAAAGATAACAAGGTGTGCTGACAACTGCTCTCCGCCACTCACCTCACCAAAAGTCACTTTGGAAAATCTCTTCTATTGCTGCATGTCACGCTCCCCATCCCTCCCAAACGACTAGCACAGGTCACGTGACTGACTCCATATGACACAGCTTTGTAGCCAGTTAAGCTAAATTATCTGTTCACAAAACATTACAAATGTTATTCTTACATGGATGATGATAGCCTTTTTAAAGTTTATAGGTTACAACATCACCTGAGGTATTTTCATCCGATTATAAGTAAATGTTCTGACAACTTTAAATATTGATGATTGTCCATAGTTTTACAGCGCTAGAAGCGACTGACAATTGTTTGGCTGGAGCGACATTCTCATCCCCATGCAAGTTTCAGGTTGAACATTGTTATCATGTAGTAGAAGGATTTCCTGATTTCTATAAAGATGCGAGAGGGTAACATGATTTTCATAACTGTAAGGACTAGAGAGACACAGGTCGAGGCAAGAGGATAGCTCTTGATGAGGATAGCTGAGGATTGCCATGACATAAAGATGAGAGAGACCTCTTTGGACGTCTGCCCAAACACCTGTTTGTCTCACCTTGCAGGCAGGGTAGTGTGGGGTGGGGTGAGATGTAGCATAACCTGTGACCTGCCATGCTAGACTACTTTACATGACAGACAGGATGAGGACGACAACTGGAATTGATATCTGGTGGTTCTAGTTTGATAATAGCAAAGGAAGTCAGAGGAGCAGAGGGAACAAATACGAAAGGGAAGACATGAGTGGACAAAATAAGATTGAAAATAACCGAACCTTGACTCGCTAAACCCCTGAGTGGGACTGATGGTCCAACAAGTAAGGGCACAGAGGCATGGATGTGGTGTCAGACACAGGGTCCTATATCACAGATAGGAACTGATCAAATCTATTCTCTACTAGCTGTTAGCTTAGAAAATTAGTGTACTAGCTATTAGTGCAGAAAATGTAGTGTGTAACTGTAGCTGGAGCGTCCCAGATGCAGGCTGCGTGGATTTTAGTCTTCATGGCCGGCGGAAGTGAATCTCTTCTGGTAGAAAGGTTGATCAGGACCTAGACAATGTCCTGTTATCAAGAGACCGCCCGGGACCACAGAAAACCTTGGCTGGTGGACAAGATTACCATCAGCAGGATATTGCTGGCAAAACGGTCACGTGTAGACAGACAATCATGACGTCTGATGTCACGTGACACTGTCGCTACAACAGCCGTCGGATCAAAGCTGCGAGTGTATGGGGAGCAGAGGAGTCCGGGTGGCTTGAGATGTCTAGTAGGAGAACGCTTAACAATGGATTATTGTCAATATTGTCAAGGGACGAGCCACAGACACGGTGAATTATGAGAGTAAGTTGAGAATCAATGCTAGTGCAATTGTAGCCAGGTGTCTATCTCGAATTACTGGCCTAGAGTTGTAGAGGACGTCGACTGGTATTTTGGACTTGTGGGTTTTCATCACATTACGGCTGTGAAGGTAGGTAGTGACAAGTCAAGTGACGTTAACGACAACGACTAGCAGCACGCGATCCCAACATCAAGACAAGACAGGAGAGGACAGGATGCGGTTCTCCACATGACCTTACCATGACCTACTTACGACCGAAGCATACGGAAATCCTTCACACGGGCCTCAATTAATATGAATTTTCGTTGATGTTCTATGGTATCTCTTCAACCACACAGCCACAAACAGCATCTAATATAACTTTGTGTTTAGAAATCTTCAAAAGCATCTCCACTTGCTGTCTTCTTGAAGTGCTTGCCTGTCGCTGCAACTGTTTCGCAGCTTCCAGCAGTTCGCTCCATTTTGTAGCAACACAGAAGCTGCTTCGCCCTCGTTCGAAACCTCGTTCCCGTCCAGCAGTACAGGTAGAAGTTGACGGCGTTGTTGCAGCACCACACGAGCGTACACACACTCCAGATTAGAGTCACCATCTCGAACAAGCTTTTATCTGCGAAGACGCTGTCGATCAGGAGCATCTGTGTGACTGTAAACGCGCAATACGGGAAAGTGAGAAAGAAGAAGGTTAGGGAGGTGACAATCAAAGTCACTGTCATGGAAACCGCTTTCTTTTCGCGAACTTTGACCTGCAGCGTGCTGCCGACAGCCAGGCGCTCGCGAGCTTCTCGTGTTGCCGTGACGACTCGTCTGATCAAGACGACATCATCGATGAGAAGGATGGCGAAAGGAAGACAGGATGACGTCAGAGTGTTGATCCAAAACCACACTTTGAAGACAGTCGTCGTCACCTCATCGTCGTAATTCTCATTGCACGACCTCGTCACGGTAACATTTTCAAATTTCATATTAATAATCGTAGAAAAGTAGAGAAAATGTGAGTTGATGGTCATGGAGAATACAAGCAGCAGGGTGATAGTACAAGACAGCGAGTATTTACAAATATAACTACTGACCTTATGAGGCCAGACTACAGCCACTGCCCGCTGTGTTACCATGACGACCAATGTCCACGTGGACATTGTACTACAGCTATAATAAGTCCAAGTACTGAGCTTACAAATCGCCTCGTGGACAACCCAGACATCGAATCCGAACTGAAACCGAATCCACCTGAACATGATGTTGTCAAAGATGGCGATGAGGTCGGAGACAGCCAGCACCCGGAGGTACACGGCCATGCTGGGGTGGGTGACGTTTCTATCATTAAGAACAAGAAAGACCATGATGTTGCCAAACGTGCCAAAAATTATAATTAAGGGACTGCCGACTTTCCATATAAGCCTCCCTGTGTCTATACTGGGCAGGGACTGAGTGTCTCCTATATTGCTGTTGTTGACGACAGCGATAACGTATTCGATGTAAGTGCCGTTAAATGGCATGGTTGTTGTTTTCTATGATTTCCCTTGATTAGTAAATGGAGAAAACTCAAAGTGTCTAGAAGGCTTCAAGCAGTCGAGACCAAGTGAGGACTACACGCTTGAAGAATGAAGAGGCCACCTCCATTCACACCTGGCCAGTCCTCTGTCCTTGGACTGATTAACCATCCGAGTACACGTGAGGTCAGCACAGGTCAAAGAGGTCAGCTGGTACAAGTCATCAGCTGCTGTGATGGTCAGACTGGTTCTGGCATGGCTAGGTGGCGCTGACAGCAGAGTGAATTTTCCTAAGGCCACCTCTGTTATTTAGCAGGTAGAGAGACATTTATAAGCCTCCAGTGAACTACTTGTCAAACATTTCTCAGAGACACTTGGGATGTAAAATAATTTTTTTTATCGTGAATGTTTGACAACTATTTCGCAAAGCACGCACGCACTCTCTCTGTCTCTCTCTCACACACACACACGCACAACTTCATGTAAATAAAACCAGGTGTGACTACGCCTTTTCCTATTTTGCTATTAAATCTCAAAATATTTACCCCCATCCCTCCATCTGTTTTCTTCCTTCGTGAACCTGCTCCATCGCTCGTAGGTTTTTACCAAAGAGAAAGATTTATTTGACATTAATACACAATATTGACATTTGTCATTTTAAATGAGAAACTCTGACATTGTGTTTACCATTCTCTTGGAACCTACTCACAAATCAATCGCGCATATGCTGCTTGAATAAAAAAAAAACTACTTAATATTTTTCTGTCTCTCCTGCAAGCTTAATTCCATCAGGGATGCAAGCTGGGACTACACATCGATAATGTACAACTATTTACCGCTGGATTCTGGTTTCAATTATTTTGCCTTGGCACGCTTACTAATGTTTTTAACTGTAAATATAATTATGTCATACACACGAACTACTTTCTTAGAATCATAAATAAAAGGGTTTTCCTCTTGCAAACTTTACCACTTTTTTTTTGGGGGGGGGGAGAGGGGGGAATGTAGGTCGCATTCAAACGGATTTCCTTTGCGCCGTTGAAAATCAAGAAATTTTGTTTGCCATTTTGTTTTACTAGTTAGTGAGGTCTAGAGTGTAATATAATTAGTTTTAATCGCTCGATTTTCTCGTGATGTCGACGAGTACACAGACCAATTTCTACAGCAGAGGTCGATTACCTGTGAACGCAGTCACCTGCAATTTTGAAACACCATGTCTGGCTGCACAGGTGAGTAACTAGTGAGCTCACGTCTACCTACATCTGTAGGTGTCTAGTTAGTGACATCATGACTGCGTGCCTAGCTAGGTGACTTTGCACACTAGTAACTGACTTAATGACAAAAGTGTGACTTGTGTAAAGTGTGTAAAGTGTCAGTAATTATGTCATGATCACAAGGTCCAATCTGTATCCGTCGTGATAGTCAGTGTCACGCTGAACCTGTGATTTGTAGAAGATGAAACAGCAACTAAACGTTTTCAGAACCGTTGTGTCGGTCATCGACTCGACTTCAGCCTTCAGCGTAATAAAATCTTCTCCAAGTTACACACAGTCTATTTCTCATGGAAACTGTGTTGATTTATTTGTCGTCGTAGAATGAGATAAAATAACCCAGAAAGGCAATTTCAGAAAGGTGCAGCTTCATTGGATTGGATGCAGCAACATTGCAGGTTTGATATAAACATTGATGGACGTAGCAAACATTATATGAGAATATATAAATGTTATCAGGTTAACTGTCTCCACTGTGAGATGAGATATGAGATATAAAAGAACAAACAACTGTACTAAACAAAGAATAAAATCAAATCCAGAAAACACAAAGAGGAACCAAACAACAAGAACAAGAGCTGAGAGTAACATGATATTACAAAAGGAAGGGCGTGACAAGGGAATGGCATTATGGGAAAGGTTGTTTAATTAGGAGTGATGTTTACGGAAATTTTTATGTCAACAAAAGACTGATATTATTTCTTACCCATGATTTGTTTGCATAACGCTTAATAGATTTGTGTCAACAATAAGACAATTATAATAGTCAAGTTTGTTTTGGTGACAAATATAGAAAAACACGCGCATGCGTCGAGACACATTTCTCGCGTTGTGCACGGCGCGTTGAGCCACACATGGAAAATGTATTATTATTATTATTATTATTATTATTATTATTATTATTATTATTATTATTATTATTATTATTATTATTATTATTATTATTATTATTATTATTATTGGATTACCTCAGTGAAAAAGCTGAAGCGTAGCTTTCTTGTCCTCAGAAAAGACAAAGGCAGGGTACAGCAGACGACAGTTGACGTCATTTTCAAGGCTATTTTTATACGGTTCGCGGGGAGGAAGGTCGAGACCTTTTTCGCTGACGCGCGCAGAGCTTGACGTCATTCCTGTTCTACGTCACGCGTCGTCTGCTTGAGCGCTGTCTGTGCCAATAGGGGTTCGCTGTTCGTTCCTCCTCCCACCCATTGTTTTTGTTCTTCATTGTCTATGAAGTCTTCCGTCTTTTTAGTACTCACGTGTGTGTGTGTATATATATATAATTTTGTCGTTTTTTTATTCGTACCCTACGTTTATTCCTTCCTTCGTCTTCGTTGGCCTGTCCTCCAAAATCGCGAGCGCGTGTTGAGCACGAAGACCTGTGCGCGGAATCCACGAGCGACTCACGAGTGAATAAAAGTGGTTTGAAATGTTTACTTTGTCTTTGTTGTGATCAACGTTCATTAGTAATTCATTAGGTGTGACGTGAACCGCCCCTGGATGAGTGGTCGTGTGTTTGTGCCGGTATTGTTGTTGCGAGCGTGTATCCGGCGACCCTGGGGAGGTTACATGACACAGTTCTTCAACAGAGAGAAAAGTGAACAATAAATTTACTTTAATTTAGCAGTTTTCCCTTTGTCGGATCCCCAGGCACTGTGTTTATGATGCAAATAAAATATCATGCATATCAAATGAAGGAAAAAAAATGACCAGCAAAGGCATTTATTACAATGCTTCATCTTTATTACACCTGTCACACTGCCAGACTAAATAGGTGACAATTTGGTTTCGATACTAAAACAAGTATTTGAATTGTTTTCTTCAAATTTTATGTGTCTATTAAAATTTCAGCACTGAATATATTATACCAGGACCCGGTTGCATTGCTCGGGCGCAAGGCCTTAGTCGGGACGTAGCAGGGGTATAGTACCCGACTAAATTTACGACCGTTGCATTGCTCCCGACTAGGCGAATTTTAGTCCGCAGCTCGGGTGTAACTTTAGTCCAACCAGGGGTTGGCGTAGCAGCCGACTAGCAAGTGACTAACTTACGAGCGTCACAGCAACTCGGTTTTCGTTTATAAATTTTACAGAAGAAACGTGACGACGATGTGAAACTTGTTTTTGGTAGATGAAAGTTATATACTTTTACAAAATGGACCTTAAACTTGTTAATCGTTATCGTGAACTATAACAAAATACGCGAAAGCGAGCATTCGGAGTCACGTTTTCGATTCTATTCTTCGGGATGTGTTTGAAGACAGTTTCAGGAGATACGATCAACGCGCATAGGTTCGACAGTTTCTCGAACAATTCACCGTGTTTCTAAGCCTCTTACAAATCGTCTAAATAAATCAAATACCTAGCCATGAGGGATGAAAAAATGCAGAAATCATAATTTTACCGCAATCGCTGGATTTCCAAGCGTGTTTGGGGTGCGTAAATGACACTCATGTAAAAATTACAGGGCTGTACCGTCTGAGCACGGTAAGAGGAACAGTGAATTTGTAAATAAAAAAGGTTATCACTTCAATAGATGTACAGCTAGTTTTGATAGTGGCCATAAAATAATTAACTATGTTGTTAAGTATCTGGAAATAGTCATGACTACCAGGATTTTGACGCGAGTCAAAGCTGTACCGAGCTTATGAAGTACATCCTTGATTAGTCACTGGATAAACTCAAGAAAGAAAATTGAAAGATGCAACGGTGTACTGAAAACACGCCTTCCTTGCCTTTTAAAGAAACATCAAGGTATGTCATACTAAATTTAATTATATTGGAGTCATAAGTTTTGGAAACAATATTTTACATTATATTTGAATATATGTCCACATGAAGAAGAGAAATTATAATAACTGCCTTATGGTTTTTTCAAGTTAGCTGTCTTACATGTTAATAAGATTAATATATTATATTTTGCACAAATAACAAAGAGCAGAAAGTAATGGGCATGTTTGAATGTGTTCACATGTGTCTCTTCAGTAAAACTTTTGCATGTATAACATGCAAACCCTTTCAAGCCATGTTTCCCCTAAAGAAATAAATTAACATATATTTAGCACTATACATCTAAGCTTTTTCTCCACGCTATACTGTTCATGTGGGGTTTTGTAATTTTTTTTAAAAATCATTTTCTAGGTTTAGCAGTTGATTGTGTGCCCATGTCATTGGTGTAAGATGCAGAATATATGAATTCCTTTTTTGCCTATTTGCAGTACGTCCAAAGAGAGCTATAGTTATCATCATGGCATGCAATGTATAGTATTGCACAAGTATAGTATGCATTCTGTATGATGAGCAGCCATGATGATAATCCTATGATGTTTCAACTTTAAAATGGAGTCAACAAGCCTTAAGTGCAAGAACAAAGCAAGAGTCCCTTATTCACAATCCTTCTCTAGCAGAGCTTTTATATATTTTATGTAAAGTACAATTATTTGTATGCAGAATTTCAAGTTAAAAAATTAAGACATGATCTTTTTCATCAGATTAAGCAAAACTTAGTGATCAGCATAAATCCTCCAGAGGTTTAAGATGAAGGCTGGATGATAACAGCCTCAAACATGCAGTGTTGTCATATATGTAGACAGCCCAGGCCTTGTCAGTAATTTGAAAGCTTTTGTATAAAGATTCCTGGTAAAATTCATAAAGAGTTTCAACATATTGCGACACAGACTAGTTTAAAATAATTATTTACCCTGCATTTGGTAATGGTAATAAGGAAGGTGTGATTACTGTGGGGAGGATGTTGTGCGAGCGTCATATATGGTCCCCATCACCATGAAAGGTAGAAACAAAACAAGTCTGAGTATTTTGGATGGGAAACATCCCCAAACAGTGGGAGCTTTACACTAAAGCACAAAACACCTAGTTATTTTACCCAGGTACAGCTTCAAATGCTTCCTTACTGGAATCTATGATTTTCTTTAGGTTTTGGTCACCACACTCACTCATTATACTAAGTACCCCGCTCGTAGTGCTTATGTTTCCCTGATTCTGGAATGTTGCTAGCACAGAGACTCTCCGCTCATTTCACAAGAGCTGCCAGCAGGGACCAGCATGATGAAGTCGTATGATCTCTTTTTGTGATCCAACACTTTCCCTATCAGGCTTACAATTGATAGAGAGAATGGTACCAACTGGGAAAAAGATGTGCTTCTTGAAAGTGGTTTAAATTGTATGAAGCCAGATAATCAGCAATTTTCTATTTTGTATAATTTTTTTATACCAGTTATAAAAGAGCTTTTTTCAATGAAAATAGTTTTGTCTTAGTTTTAAATATCCTGTGTGGACTCAGTATGCACACATTGTATGGTTGTCGAGCAACATGTAACATACTGTCAGTTCTTAGCGTTTACACAGGTGTATATTACAGATTTTAGTGTGCACATGTTTTTTTTTCTCCCTCTCTGTTGGACCACCCCCTTTGCCTATGGTCAAGCTGGTATGCTTGTCTCAATGACCCCCAGAAATATGCGACAGGAGCACTAGCTCCTGGCATGGTCACCATTTTGGAGAGATCAAAAGTGGTTCACTGGTCCTTTAGGTTAAAGGGTTGGGCATATGACTAACAATTCATTCATATAAAAGCATATGGTTACTGAAACTGGCGACATCCCAACAACACTGTGGGACATGTCTGAGATGGCAATTACACGATTGCATACTGAAAAAATATTTCATTTATAATACACAATATGCAAAAAAACAGATTACATGAACTACAATTATGGTTTGTACTGGATTCACCTTTTCAACTGAACAATTTTCATTATCACCTGATATAAGTAGAGAGGGAGCACTTGAACTGTCATTGAATAGTCCTGAGCTCATTTCAATAGGGGGAGAGAGCAGTACATTACATTCCTCGTTGCTGTTGACTAGAATAAAAACCAATACATGTGTACGGCAGAATTTACTTTTTAATGATTTGCAAAAATAAAGAAAAAAAAAGAAATTTTATATATTATCCCGTTTGTCAACTCCTTTTTCAAGGATTTAGGATTCTTGCACTTTCTTTTTTATTCCCTCAAAAAATATGTGCATTTTAACTGTTAGAATGTTGTACATGCAGCAAACAGACATAGCAGGTTGCACCCAATTTCATCAACCAATACATGAATGCTGACTAATAGTGACATGATCTAATACACATTCAGCTATGAGGACTTAAGAATGAAAAGTTTTAATGATCAACACAAAAAAGAACTACAGCTAGTAAGTTCCAACTAATTACAATAATATATAAAGTAAATATATTAAAGTAAATAAAAATTACCATTAATATTTAAGAACTATTAATGTTGTTTAAAAAAAACTGCCATGATTCATTGATACTGGCTATAAATAGACAAGAATGATCAATTAACAGAGCGTTTAAATATTTTTTAGTAACTGATGTGTTCAACGCCATTGAAACCTTGGATTAATAATGATAAAAAAATTGTAAAAAGCACATACCCTCCTAAGGAGCTTGTTCTTAGCTCTGTAAGCAAGAACCCAAACATGGGACAAACATGCAGGAACAGGAACCGTAACAAATAACATATAGGAACCTATAAAAAATAACATATGAACAGTACTAACAAAGAATAAATTTCAAATCAGAAACAAAGAGGAACTAACATAACAGAGCTGAGAGTAACATGTTATTGAACTATATCATGATTATGCACACCAAACATAATTTAGGATTGCATCAATTCTACTCTGCATCCTGCCCCTGTGGGACCCCGGGGTATGCTTGCCTAGCAAGCATTGCAAGAATAGGGTCCCCTGCCATCCAGCCATTTGGGCATGTCGTAAGAGGCGACTAAGGTGGCACACCTCACCTAGAGGTAAATAGGTTGCTGGTAGGGCTAACAAACCCACCATGTAAAAAAAAATCCTGTTACAGAAACTAAAACCAGAGAACTCGTCACAGATGGCGAAGGTAATGAAGCACACCAGGAGACTGGACTAATGACGGACGACAGCCAAACCCGAAAGGGAGCTGGCCGCCCCCGACAGCGATTTACTGAGCCGAGGCAGAATTGAGGGTGGGTGCTGGAACGTCCAGACCTTGTACCAGACTGGCAGGATGCTCCAATTAGTCAAGGAGTTTGACAACTACCAACTTGGACATCCTGGGAGTCAGTGAGGTCAGATGGACCGGCACGGGAAAGAGGAGACTAGCGTCAGGATCACCATTACATCTTGTTCTCAGGAAGATCAGACGCTCAGCATCTCTGAAGGAGTAGCTCTACTCCTCAACAAGAAAACGGAAAACAGGGCACTGCTGGAATGGAAGCCTTATGGACCCAGGTTTGAGACAGCAAGATTCCATTCCAAGTTACACTCAGCTGAGTGCTGGCCTGCTGGAATGCACCAGACAAATGACTCTGGCAGAAGACTACAAGGATGCTTTTTACAGATCAGCTCCAGGCAGCCTCAGAAAGCGTTCCAGCCCATGACATTTGTTGCTCATCATCGGCGATCTCATGCCAAGGTGGGAAGTGACAACACCTGCAGGGAGCATTGTCATGGGCAAACATGGAATCCGGAAGCATCCAATGACAACGGAGAGAGACTGCGCAGACTTTTTGTGAAGAAAACAACCTACTGATTGGAGGCACACTCTTCCCACACAAAGACATCGAACAAGGCAACATGGACATTCAACAGATGGATCACAAAGAACCAGACTAGAACCATGTCATCATCAACCGAAAATGGAGGAGCTCACTTCAAGATGTTAAGAGACGCCTACAGAGGAGCGGACCATTGCCAGTGACCACACTCTTTGTGATAGCCACAGTTTCTCTGAAGGCTGCGTCGATCACGAAGGTAAAACAGGCACGTCAGCCAGAGTGGACTCCGGCAAACTAAAAAATCAGCCACCGAAAGGGCCTTTGCTATGGAAGTAAAGAACAGGTTCCAGGCACTAGGAGACACCAACAAGAGATGACCTTAGACGACTTCAATCGAGTCTTACAGGAATCAGGAGAGAAAATACTCGGCTTCCAACGGAGAAAGAAAGAACAGTGGATCAGAGAAGAGACATGGAAGAAGATTAAGAGAAGAAAGTCAGCCAAACAAAGAATCAACAGTCACCAGATCTGAACGCTGTCTGAAGGAACAACACAGACAAAGATATGCAAAACTGAACAAAGAGGTAAAAAGGGCAATGACAAGAACCGACAAAAGATATCACATAGAGAAACTGGCAGATGAAGCAGAAAATGCAGCAAGTACAAAATGACCTGAAAGACACTGTACCAGATAACAAACAGCTAAACAACGGGTTTAAGAACAGTGATGTGCCAGTGAAAGACGTGAACGGTAATGTACTTCGTCGAGGGAGAGGCAGGAAAACTACACAGCGCTGGAGGGAGCATTTTGAGTCAGTTCTGAACAGACCAGATCCCCCTCAGCTTGCAGACATCCACCAGCAGCCTTAGACAATAGCTTGACATCTGCACAGACCCCACCAAGCCTGGAAAGAAGTGACAGCAGCAGTCAAGACAATGAAGAGTGGCAAAAGCACCAGGGGCAGATGGAATAACAGCAGAGATGTGAAAGCATATAATGTGACAGCTCCCAAGCTGACTGATAAATCTTCAGGCAAATTGGGAATCAGGGCGGTCCCTGTTGCGTGGAAGCGGCTCATCTTCAAAGTTACCCAAGAAAGGAGATCTTGAGAGACTGCAATAAATTTGGGAGGGGCATAACACTTCTTTCCCTCACCAGCAAGGTCCTTCAGCAAATTGTTTTGTTCAAGACTGACGGCAACTCTTGAGAAAGACCTCCGACCACAGCAAGCAGGATTTCGCCCTGGGCGATCCTGCTCCGAACACATCTTCATTCTGCCGACAGATTCTGGAGCAGAGGCAACGAATGGAACACACCGCCTGTACATCAATTTCATCGACCTGGAGAAGGCTTTTGACAGCATCCACCGCGAGTCCTTATGGAAGATCCTGAGGCATTACGGAGTCCTGCAAAAATTGTTCAGGTCATTGCAATGCTGTACAGCGATTTTCAAATCCCAGGTTGTCTGTGACACGGAGCCTACAGACCCCTTCAACGTCAGTACGGGGTGAAGCAGGGCTGCATTCTG
This sequence comes from Pomacea canaliculata, assembly GCF_003073045.1. Lineage (NCBI taxonomy): Eukaryota > Metazoa > Mollusca > Gastropoda > Architaenioglossa > Ampullariidae > Pomacea > Pomacea canaliculata. The sequence continues at coordinate 7,161,821 of NC_037603.1, forward strand.
TCGCCGTTCCTCTTCATCCTGGCCATGGACTGGATCATGAAGGACTTCCACCGACAGCGAGAGGAGGAGGGCTCAGGATGGACCATGACTATGACAGCAACAACAGCACTGGAAGACTTGGACTTTGCTGATGACATTGCCCTGCTGTCACACCGCCACCAAGACATGCAGGAAAAAAACAAAGGCCTTCTCAGAAACAGCTGGAAACCTTGGCTGAGGTCAGCACAAAAAGACTAACAGTATGAGAGTGAATGCCAGAGTCCAAGACAGCATCAAACTAAATGGAGAGAGATTGAGGAAGTTGACAGTTTCACCTATCTTGGGTCCAAAATGTCAAACACTGGGGATGCGGAGGTGGAGATTCGAGCCCGACTGGCGAAAGCCAGTCAGGCCTTTGCCTCACTCAGGAGCACATGGAAGGCAAAAAAACATCAGCCAGAGAGATCAAAGCTGAGAATCTTCAAGTCAAATGTGCATCAGCACCCCTCCTTTACGGAATCAGAATTTTGGAAGATGACCAAAACCCAGTAACAAGCTTGACGTCTTCCAAACAGATGCCTCAGCGCATACTTAACATCTTTTGGCCAAACACCCATCACCAACGAAGAACTCCACGAAAGAAGTGAAACCGACCGTCCATCACACGCAGGTTCAACGAAGGCGTTGGCGATGGATTGGACATGTGCTCCGCCAGCAGACAGCAGACCTCGCACTTTCCCAGAGTCGCCCTCCGATGGACTCCAGACGGCCGACAGAAAACGAGGGCCGCCAAAGAAATTGGAGAAGAACTAGTGGAAAGGGAGATGAAAGGAAAGGGCTGGACATGGGGTCACCTAGAGCGTGTTTCAGCCCGATCGACATCGGTGCGGACTCTGGTTGAGGCCTTATGTGCAACCTGATGCCACGAAGAGAATAGATAGATAGATAGATAGACTCTGCAATCTGAGGTTGTGGACTTCATTTTGCTGTACAGCGGCAGCTTTACATTGTGGACATGTTTATCACTCGCGGAACATTTCTTTCATTGCCTGTTTACTAATTAACAAAATTGCACACCTGTGTCAGCCAGAGCGATACTTTATTTCCTAAAGAAATTGATTCCACCTATCCAAAAGAAAACTATTTTTTATGCATTTACTTTTGTGGTTGTTTACATGCAAAAAACTTAAACAGTTTATTTACCTCATGCATTGATCGTTCTGCCGACGACACCACCGTCCTCGCCACATCTTTTCTCGCTGCCTCTTTTAGTTGGAGTCGTTTGTTCGAAATTTTTGACAAGAGGCAACATCTTATTTGCAGCGGACTGTCACTATTAATCCAATAGACGTTTTATTTTTAATTTGTCTTTTCACTTTTGCTTTGGCCCATCCTGACATTTTCGAGATTAGTGATCTTCCGCGTGAAAAAATTTCGTTTCGCGGTGGAACCCGTGAAGGTTTTTGTAAACCCTTAGTCCGTAGTTACTAGTCGGACGTGGCCCTTAGTCGCGAGCTAGTCCAGAGCAGTGCAACCGGCGTAAAGTGAGGAGACTAGCTAGTCGGGTATAAAGGGGGTTTTAGTCGGGACTAGCAGTACTAAGCTAGCGCGAGCAATGCAACGGTCAGGGCACTTGGTGATCTCTTTGCTGCTTATAGTATCTCAAAGTCCATCTGACGCTGACCTTATTCATTATCCAGCCACAGTGGGGTTTCACACTCACAGACACGCTGACAGTCACATCCACGGTTCCCATTCCACACCACGACAAACGCCCGATGCGAACCAAATCGCTTCTTAGGGAACAAGAATTCAGTAAGTAGAGAAACTGTAACTGTCTTACTCTCCATTACAGTTTCAGTAACAGAATGGGACAAACATAAACAAGGCATGTTTTTTCAATGTTCCTTGGCCGTGACACATCAACATGGAAGCCCTTATTACAACACCAGCTCCTCGTACGGCGCTGACACACAATCTTTCTTGTGTTTTCTCTGATTTACCTTCTGGAAAGGTTCCAGACCATCAGTGCTTTGTTGTTCTGTTGACATCAGCAGTGCACTCCTGGGGTAGATGGAGTCCAGGTCTTTGTGAGGCTGACACCATTTGCCAGGCGCACTTGACTGAAAGCCTCAGGCGAAGAGGAAGAGTTTTGGGGAGACAAAGCAGACTTGGAAAAAGAACAGTACAGAGGCAAAGGACTCGGAGCCACATGAACCCAACTGATGGGGGGCCCTATGCGGGTTCGCTGGTGAAGTTTGTTACGCACGCCTATACTCCTCAAGGAGCAACAAGGACTAAACTAACTAAATTAACTAATTTGGAAACTCCATTTTGGACAATCTGACAGTAGGCAGTCTCTTGTAATTTAAACAAGTCAGGAGTTATGCTGCTCGAAGAGATACATTAAATCTTACTAACCTATGTAAAATATTAAAACATATGAGAATATCGTATTTCATAAAAATTTCACCATAATCCTGTAAATGATCATGACCAGCGACGATAACAAAAGGGGTGTAAGCGATTCCAGACAGCAGATGATGACGAAGGTATGTCAGTCATCTTAGTTAGATCACAGACGTGGGAAGGTATGTTTAGGGATCTTCGATAACAGTAGATAAACGAGAAAGATTTGTCAGTATGTCATAATAGATGATGAAAAAGTTTTTTGGTAATGTTAAAATAAAGTAGATAATGAAAAAGGAAGGTAGAGATTGAGGATGATGACAAAGAAATGTCAATAATCATAGAAAGCAGTTAGTAAATAGTATGTTATCAGTATAACAAAGGTATGTTAGAGATTATTACATCGTAGATGATGACAAAGGGGTAAGTCCGTGAAAAAAAAATCTTTGACAGTTTATTATTTTTGCTCTTATTTTCTAAAGAGTGTGAAGAACGAAAATTATTTCGCTGAAACGAGGCGTGAAACAAGCTTAAAAAACTATATACAATATAGGAAAATCTTACTTCGGCGCATACATCTCTTATACTCTTCCTTTTGGATAAAATCATTTAAAAATTGCTGGCCTGAGAGAACACAATATTGCAGTTGGCCTGGTTTTTTTTTTCGGCTGCAGTCCCTAGAGGGACAGACTTACCGACACACTTGGACATGGTACCTCAGGTCGCGGCTATAAATGTGGGGGTGGCATCTGTTGTAGGAACGTTGTACACATATGAATAACTCGAGATACTAGCCGAAAATTCGTGGAAATTTAGTTCGTACTTACAGCGGAAACTCGATATACGTATATTATCGTAGCGTGAAGGGCTCTGAAACTCTTGCAGCCAAAACAGACAAAAACAAGAGATAAAAAATGTCGTAGCATTTAAGTTAGGTTAAAAAGTGATAAAAAGTGATAAAAGTAGTCTTAGTGGATATCTAAATGTTTCAAGTTACAATTAGTGTCAACAGTCTCATTAGCTGATTCATGTGACACTCGTCTGCTCTCCGGCTCCCTCCCTCCTCCCCTGCCATCAGCCTACCTCCGTTATCGACAGTCTTAGTCTCCTCCTAGGTAATATTGATAAATATAACATATTCCTTATTATTTTGTTATCTATAATATTTATATTATTTTGCAATTAACCTTTACCATACAGTATAATATACCGTATTTACTTATATATTTACAGATAAGTTGTGTTGTTGTGGAACACAATAATGCTATTTTCTTTATTTTAAAAATAAATTTTAATAGTTTTTTTACATGCGAGTTCGGTCGTGGAACGGATCAAAGTCATATGTACAGGTACTAACTACTGTACTGCACACCTGACAAGCCACATACCGTCTGTCTAGTACTGTCTACCTGACAGCAGGTCACTGACCGCGTTTATAAAGTTTTCCAAATCCAATGACTTCAGTTCGTCTAATTCTCACTGTGACAGTCACGGCATGCCAAGATTCTAACCTAATAATTATTTCTCCAAATTTCACCAATTTTTACGATGTAATACTTATGTTACTACTAAGCCTTATCACATTTGCTGAGATTATCTTTCTGTTCAGAAGTTCTCTAGAGTTTCTCCATTCCCGTCTTTCAAAGATACCTGGCCAGTCGCTGTGTCTGTCTTACTGATGGCAGCCCCGCGCTCCGTCTTGTACAAACACAGAAGCTGCTTCGCCCTCGTTCGAAACCTCGTTTCCCGTCAGCAGTACAGGTAGAAGTTGACGGCGCTGCTGCTGTACCACAGGAGACTGCAGATGCTCCAAATCATAGCTAGCAACTCGAAAATTCTGGAGAATGCGGTATCTATCAGGAGCATTTGGACAAGTGTGTATACACAATATGGAAAAGACAGAAAGAAAAAGGTGAGAGAGGTGACGATCAAGGTCACTGTCATAGAAACCGCTTTTTTTTCGCGAACTTTGACCTGCTTTGTGCTGCCGACAGCCAGGTGATCGCGAGCTTCTCGTGTTGATGTGACGACTCGTCTAATCAAGATGACATCATCGACCAGGAGGATGGCGAAAGGAAGACAGGATGTGGTAATGGTATTAATCCAGACCCACACTTTGAAGACAGTCGTCGTCACCTCATCGTCGTAATTCGCGTTACATGACTTCCAGATAACTATGTTCTCAACTTTCATCTCGATGATGGTAGAAAAGTATAGCATAAGAGCATTTGTCGTCATAGAGAAAATGATTAGAAGGATAAGTGCAACGAAAGTCAAATGAGTAGAGCTCAAATTATTGACCTTATGAGGCCAAACTACCGTGACTGCTCTCTGTGTTACCATGACGACCAATGTCCAGGTGGATAGTGTGCTACAGGTCCAGAGAACCCACAGACTCAGCTTACAAATCGCCTCGTGGACAACCCACACATCGAATCCAAACTGATACCGGATCCACCTGAGCGTGACGTTGTCAAAGATGTTGATGAGATCGGAGACAGCCAGCAGCCTGAGGTACACGGCCATGCTGGGGTGCGTGACACTTCTGTCTTGAAGAACAAGAAAGACCATGATGTTACCAAACGTGCCAAAGATGATAATAAAGGGACTGCCGACTTTCCATACAGTGATCCACGAGTCTTGACTAGACACCGAGTGGTTGTCTCCCACAATGCTGCTGCTGCTGGTGGTGATGTTGTCTTCCATTGCGCCTCGTTGTTATTTACATTTTCCCAGTTATAGTTTAAAATGCAAAGATGAAAGAGCTGATGAGATTTAAATAACCGAGACGAGACAATGTTTAGCGCTCGAAGAACAGGGCGGTACTTGTATCCACCCTCTACAGTCAGGATGTTGCAAGGTAAAAAATAAATCTTTTCTCATCACATCAATTTCTCACACACATTTAAATATAAGAAATTTCTGGACAAGCAAAGGATTTTGCGATATTTTAACCTTTGCCATACAGAATTTACAGTGATACCTCGGTTCTCGAACGCCTTGACTTTCGACCAAATCGGTATTCGACCAGGAAATTCGAGAAAATTTTGTCTTGGAATCCGAACAAATATTTGGAACTCGAACATCCGAACGTCCGAGATGAGCCGAGTTGAGCCGAATGGCGTTCATTTCGGCCCAGCGCGCCTTGCTTGCGTCATCAGTGTGAGTGCAGAGGAGAAAAAAACAGCAAACAATTGACAAATTCTTCCATAAAGAAATGAGACAAGCAACTGCAGAGCAAGATTCTGATTCTCCTCAGCAAAAGATACAGAGAACAGAAACACCCGAAGAGCAGTTACCCTCTGTTTTTATTGAAGAGGACTCCCCTTCAAAACAATAACATCCCCCTTCCCTCCTCCTCCACATTCATTCCCTCCTGCCATAAAGTTTGGTACAGGTACAGTAAATGAAACACAATTTACTGTACTGTACAGTACATTTCTTTGTTTTTTGTTTTAATAAATACACTTTTATTTCTTATTTCTTGTTGAGACATGTTTTTCTACATATTATATACAAATTAGGCCAGTAAATAGGCATTTTCTGGGGCTTGGAACGAATTAATCCAGTTTCCATTATTTCCTATGGGTTTCATTGCCTCGGTTCTCGAACAATTTGGTTCTCGACCGTCCTCCCGGAACGAATTATGTTCGAGAACCGAGGTATCACTGTATATATATATATATCCCCATTCTTTTTAAACCGACGTTTAAAAATATTATATATATATCAAGAGGCATCCCCTTGCTGTAGCTTCCTCTACATGTCGATAGCTTTTTTTTTTCTCTTTCCTAATTTATGACTTCACTGTAAATAATTATGTCATCTTTTTTTTTGTAGGAGTTGTACAAAAGCAAGTCAATTATCTTATCTTAAAAGTTATATTTCTGTCGCTTTGTAGATCCGCCCACAACTCGTAAATCACAAAACGTTAATCACAGTGTGAAGGGAGAAAATAATAAAGATGAAGATGTGAAGATACCTGAGGCCTTTCACATGGAGAGCGAATGTTCTACCACTGAGCTACATCCTCAACTATTGCCTCTCTTAATTCAAACAATTTAGTGTCGTGTTCCTGTGTGTATTTCTACAAGCATCTATCTCATCTATATTGTTGATGATGATAGATGATGATGTGTTTCTAACTTGATGTCAATTTTCTTTACTCTCATTGTTTTTTCTGAAGTAATATGTACTGTTGTCATCTTCAACGTTTTGACTCTTAGCGGACAAAAAGCCTTGCTGACATAAAAGAACACAGTCGACAAGAACGATCACGTGACCTGCGCTATACATTCATTTCAAGAATCTCACTCAGTATTTATACCACTGCTATCTCAAGGGTAGAATGACTCTTAGTTAATGGAATCTCAGCCTGCCTGTTAGCTGACTGCTCCACACTAGCCATCTGACCCTTGACCTGTAGCGGACTGTGCACCTCGTCCTCCAGAGGGCATCAGTGGGTCGAGTGCAAGTCTCACTTCTATCTCCTGACCTCCTTGGTCTGCACCCTTTGAGGACTGCAAGCTGCAAGGTAGTGTCAGGTCTGGTGGTGGAAAAGGTGGTGTCAAGTGTGGTGGTGGTGGGGTGAGGGGAAGTAAGGTAGGTTCTTGTGCTGGAAAGCTTCACAAATATTTCAGCAGTCAGCAGCGAAGTTATGTTGAATTGCAGGCGACGTATAATCGTGCTTCCCTTAAAAGTGTTATCTCAGGAAACAAAACCTCTAGCACTTTACCAACTGCATGAGCCATCTTACAGCTAACTCATGTAAAAAGGTGAGGGAGTCGTGATAAGGGAGGTAAGTCGAACGTGGAAATAAAAATTGTATTGCAATTGTCTCCCCTGCTTTAAATCGTTTTTTCTGGCATGGGCTTAAGGCCGTTAACTTACACGTGCTTTCTCAGTTTTTTTCCACAATTAGTTTTTTCACCTTTTTAGACTTTGCACTTCATGACATGACATTATTAAAAGTCACATGTCACTACTGTAAGAAGCGGTCAAATGGCTGCCTGCCAACTTCCGCTCTAGCCTCAGTGTCCGTCAAGTGTGAAATGCTCGCAGTGCTGCAGGTGACATAGGTGTGAATAGAGTGTTTATATTTTCACAATTCACTTAAAGACAAATGTTAAAATCCTCCTTACAGTTGAAACTCGTTATAAATCACTTTATTCAGCGATCAAAGTTAGGCCGAACTTTCTTGAAAAGGAACGGAAGTACGTCATAGTTGGGTTGATTCTATTGAACAGAGGGGAGCGAGGCTCTGGGATAAACCACTGTTCACAGGGGAGTAGCACGTGGAGTTGTGAACTCACCTTAATGAACCGAGTGACACGTGCATTTGACATGTTTTGTATCGGTTTATATTAGCGGTGGGCGATAATCAACTACCTTGGATAAACTGGGTGACCAGGGTAGTTTAGCTTTCTTGTGTCGGGTTATATGAATGTCGGGTGCGGACTTGTGTGCTGTTAGTGAGCTGCCTTAAAATCGAAGTTATTTTTTATTTCGAGTTGTAGGCGGATCTACAGAGCGACAGAAATATAACTTTTATGTCAAACCAAAGTGCCACGATACTAGAGACAATACTTGAGACAAAGGCAAGAACTTGCTTCCTGTGAATTTTCTGAAAACAACAAACACAAATGTGGAGGTGACGATTCCCAGCTGACGATGGCCACCTTTAGTTTCAGCAAAATGTCGGCAAGGTGAGCATCAGGAAGCACGCGACTGTTTCATAGCAACTTAGCAAGCATTGTCCATGTTGTCAACGAAGCCAGGAGTGTCTAACCCCCTCCTCTTGTCTGTTGTGATAAAATAAAGACTTTGTTTGTAACCACTGCACTACACACACGTCACTCGCCATGTTGTCTACTGTAACCTACTTTCACTTTGACATTGTGTCCGTTGTGTTGGCCCTCGTTTATGTTACCTTTACCTGTCATCAGTGTGAGGCCTTGAGTTATTGTGCCTGTCGCCATTAACTTTCTGCAGCCCTTCATTGTGTTTAAAGTTGTTGAACTTTGCACCAGAACGAGTTTCACGGATGACAAACATTGAAACCGAGGTCAGCGCGGACTGTCGAGGTCGCTGACGTCACGCTTTACCTTCACGGAGACGGTCACACGCACGTGCAGAGCGCGCCAGGTGAGACAAGCCTGACGTTCCGGGTGTAACGGGCTGCACGGCTTGTTCTGACAAAATCACAGTGCGGTAATCCGTTTCTCCAAACCTGTGTAGTTGTGTTTTTCCGATAACACAATCTAGAATTGTTTAAGAAGTGTTATAATTAGTTGAAGTGATTAATACCTGGATCACCAGCTACTTTCGTTCCCGTCTTGCACATGCGCAGACCTGGACTGAGATGTCTTTTATTCTCTGCCAGTCATTCCTTGTTATTCTTCTTTTTTTTCCGCTTCAGGTTTTTTTCCCCCACGAACAAATCAAAAGAAACTGGTATATCAGTGCAAGTGCAACAAAACCTCTGTTATTAACAAGAACACGAGAAACCAATGTCGAGACTGTCGCCACCGCAAGTGCAGTCCAGTCAGCATGACCGCGGACTGTGAGTTTTTCTCCCACCCCTCAACCCCCACTTCTACCTTGATCCCCCTAAAGTCTATTTGATGCACAATTCTTTCAGCTTTATTAAAGGTCACAGAGTACGGGTCTTGTCTTCTCGCCCTTCCCTGCAACTTGTTGACATCCCTGTAGATGATCACGTGACTAGTGTTCAGCTCACTGTACATGATTATCACGTGACTAATGTTGAGCTCACAACATGCTTCACGTGCTCCACGCGCCCTACATCTTGTCGCTTGACAAACTTTATGATTGCAAGTTACATCAGTTCTCAGAAATATTTCTCGTGGTAAACGCTTATTTACAGTTCTCACCTCCCCACACCCACACCTTACTGACCACTGACTGCGATGCTTTATAACCAGTGATGCTGGACATGCCCCAGCCACGGGCCGAGGAAAATTTCAATCCTGCTAATGAGTTGCTTAAGGAGTATTCTTCTTCTTCTTCGTCGTTCACTCAAGCTTAAGGAGTATGTCCTCGGAAGATTTAACTAACGAAAAACTGATCTCGTGTTTGGGAGATGCCTTCCAGAAAATCATGAAAGAGCCGGTAAGATTTTTTTGTCATTTAGTCCCCCTCCCTTTCCTCTTCTTCTTTCTCCTCCCGTTTACTCCGTCCCATCGCTGCTTCTTGTGTGCGCTCTCTCGTACAGATTATCTCCTACAGATTGTGTTTACAGGAATTCCGTAGCAAGTAGTGATGGCGAACCATTTAGAAATGTTTAAAACTCTTTTCACAGATTTTCAGTGTGAGCCATTAGGTCAAGGAGCATGTAGGGAATAAACACCTCACCCATCTCATGTGTACTTCTACAGGTCTCGCCTGAGTCGGAGGAGGCAGCCCGGTCGGAAGCAGTCTGGATAGAAACCATCAAGATAAAAGCCTTTGTGGAAAGCATACCTGGCTTTGTGAATGTGAGTAGACTTGCTACACACACCACACAGCGGACACCACACAGGGCAGCGATGCCCCTTCGTTCGTTATGTCCTGCAAGGAGAAGACTGACCACTAGTCGAGGCTGGTGACCACAGAAGTCAGGACAGTCCTCAGTTACTTCATTCACGTGGACGCTGTTGACGGGGGAGAGGACAGTTTCAGCTGACCGAGGGCAGTGTTTCAGCGTGCATCCGGTGACGTCAGGACGGTTACGAGATGTGTCCATTTGATGTAGAAAAGGATCATCACACATGTAAGACTTTTGTATGAAAGCCGAGTGGACTGGTCTGGCAAGGCTAACATTCATAAAGCGTTGTAATCTTTTATTCGAGATAAGCAGTAGATAAGTAGAGGTTTACTTGACGTTAAATGATGATTCTTTTAATCTTTTTGGCACTTACATTCATGCACATTCATCTCAATAAAAGATAACTGCCAAAGTAAATTTAACTTTACCGACTGTGGCTGTATCAACTAAAACCAAATCCAAACAACGAGACAAATGTCAAATCCTCATATTGTTAGGACCTACTTAAACCTCAGCAGCTGGCCTCAAAACTCTGGTAGAGCTCTGCCCTCACTTGATCAATTTTCAATTTTCCAAGCAGAGATATCTTTAAGCAGTTGAAGACTGAGATGCAATCGGTCCTTGCACTCAGGGTTCTTGTGTTCGATGTGTATGGTGAGTGGCGTTAAGAGGCGACTCCAGGCCTTTGTGATGTCCTCTTCCGGTCTTGCTTCTTCTGAAAGATAAAAAAACATTTGCTGATTCTTGCAACAAGCCTGGTAGTTCTCGCAAGTTTTAAGAGCAGACCTGGTGATTCTTACAATTAATCCAGCGAAGCTTGCAACAGGTTGTTGTGTTATTGGTTTGTGGGTAATAGTGGTGGCACTCATTAAACTGTCCAGTTAGAAAACATACAAGAGACAGCTTCATGTCGGCTCCCGCCCAAGTATATTTGAATCTTCCCACCGGAACCTTTTACTAATTGTTCATTTTGGGAATAAGGCCAACACTTGCCTTATGTCACACCTCCCTTTCTTTAGTTAAAATGGACATTAATGTTTCAATATAACTTAATTAACATTAATTTTAATATTCTTGAATTTCCTATTCAAGTCTATGTGCGTTTGATTCGAGTCAATCATTTACAAGTCAAGTTTCTGTGGGATCTTGATGGTGCGACCACTCTTGGTCGTCTTGACAGGCTGGTCTGGAGGAGCGATGACTTTGGACGCTGGCAACTTCCTGGCTGCGGCTCCTGGACATGGCTCTGGATTGGCAACAGTAACGTCTGGATCGTCTGAGTGTAGACCAGACAAGGGGTCGAGATCCTCTTCGGACTTTGGGTTTGTTGGAATAAGGGAAGACAGAGTCTTTGGGATAGGTCTGGGAGTCTCGGGATTGGGATATCTGGGAATCAAGAGACGGCGGTTGCGTCGTTGGCGACCGTAGGGAGTCTCCACCTCATATGACCTGTTGGGCAGAGACTTGATGATTGTCCCTGGTGTCTGGGTTGGCTTCACCCAACTGGCTGACCTGGTTCCAACTCAGCGCTGGTCTGCACGGTGTGCTCTGTCGAAGTTCTGTTTATGTTTCAACTTCTGCATCTCGTCTTTCTTCTGAAAGTCCTTCCTTTCTTTTTCCTTTTTCTCGGAAAAACTGAGATGGTATGGTGGGGACCATGGTGCGTAGTCTTCTCCGAACAACAGTTCTGCTGGACTGAGACCTTGCTGAAGTGGCGTAGCGCGATATGTGAGAATCGCTAAGTAAGGATCATCTGCCTTCTTCGGGATTGATTTCACAGTTTGAACGGCGCGTTCGGCTTCGCCATTCGCTTGTGGATAGTACGGGCTGCTTGTTGTGTGAGTGAACTCGTACTGTTGAGCGAACGTTTGGAACTACTTGCTGGAGAACTGCGGGCCGTTGTCAGAGATGACGATTTGTGGAATTCCATGGCGGGAAATATGCTCTTAACATGGTTGATGACTGTTTCCGCCGAAGTATTCTTTAGGTGTGCCAAACTCAATAATAACGTGAATAATAGTCACCACCAGTAAGTACTGTTCTTTTTTCAGTTCAAAGATGTCCATGCCAACTTTCTGCCAAGGGAATGCTGGTGTGACAGAGGGAATGAGTGGCTCAGGGGGAATTGGCCTCTCCTTGATGCAAATTGTGCACTTCTGTACCATGGACTCTATCTGCTGAGAAAGCTTTGGCCACCAAACGCTCTCTCTGGCCAAGGCACGACATTTTACGATGCCTTGATGTCCAATGTGAAGTCTGTGGAGAATGTCTGTTCTCAGTACTTCAGGGATGATCAGTCTTGATCTGTAGAGAAGAAGTCCATCATGTTCTGTGACTTCTGAACGTACTGTCCAAAAACGCTTTCAGTTCTTCATGTTCTGGACTAGAACGTGGCCATCCATTGTGGAGATAATACAGGCACTGTCTTACAAACAGTATCTCTTGCAGTCTCATTCTTGATTTCTTCGATGCGTTTTCACTGGCTGGCAAGCTCTGAATCACTTGCTTGATGAAGATCTCTTCTTCTTCACTTCTCTCATCTTTCTGAGTGTTTCTTACTGGGGCTCGTGAGAGTGTGTCAGCAGTCACGAGATTCTTGCCTTTTGTGTAGACAATGTTGTACTTGAACCTCATCAGGCGCATGCGGAATCTCTGAATTCTCGGAGGTAGATCTTCAAGGTTCTTTGTTTTCAGTAGAGCCAATAGTGGCTTGTGGTCAGTTTCGATTGTCAGATCACGAAGTCCTGTGATGTAGTCACAGAACTTTTCACACGCCCAAGTCACTGCGAGTGCTTCACGCTCAACTTGTGCGTACCTGCGCTCAGTTTTCCGTCATACTCTTGATGCGTAGAAAACTGGCTTGAGGTGACCATCTGACTGTTTCTGAAGTAATACTGCACCGAGACCGAAAGATGAAGCATCTGTTGAGACGACGGTCGTTTTGTCAGTACCATAGTGTGCCAACACTGGAGCTTCAGTCAGCTGTTTCTTAATCTTCTCAAACGAGGTTTCTTGAGCAGTGTCCCAACACCACTCGATGTTTTCTTGAGCAGGTCACGTAGCGGTTTGCTGTCGTTTGCGAGGTTAGGGCCTGCAAACTTCGCAACGTGGTTAACCATTCCTAACAATCTCTGAGATCAGAAATGTTCTCTGGCTTGGGAAAATTCTTCACAGCAGACAGTTTCTCTGGGTCGATGGCGATCCCATCTTTCGAGATGATGTGCCCGAGAAAGGATATCCTCTCTTTGGCAAACTGGCACTTCTCATCGTTCAGGGTAATGCCCGCTTCTTGAAGTGTCGACATCACTTTCTTCAAGTAACGATCATGTTCTTGCTTGTTCTTACCGAAAATGAGCAGGTCGTCAATGTCACAAATCACATTTTCATGGTTCGCAAGAAGTTGAGACATTCGTCGTTGAAATACTTCTGGCCCTGAACTTATCCCGAAGGGTAAGCGTGTATAACAGTACCTTCCAAAAGGTGTGATGAAGGTTGTTAACTCCTGACTTCCTTCATCCAGTGGAAGTTGATGGAAACCCTTTTTGCAATCAAGCTTTGTGAACATTTTTGCTCCTGACAGCTGGGCTAACAGTTCATCTGTTGACGGTAACGGTAGTTCTCTCTGCGAACTGCTTCGTTTAGTTTGCTCAGATCGACGCAGATTCTGACTCTCTCGTCGCTCTTGGGCACCACTACTATTGGGGCGCACCAATCACTGGGCTTGGTGACTGTGCGAATCAACTCCCTGTTCTTCGAGTTGATCCAATTCTGCCTTGACTTTCTGTTTCAAGGGCAAAGGTAAGCGTCTTGGAGCTGCTACTGCATATGGAACAGCTTGTTCTTTCAGACGAATCTTGTAAGGATCTTGTAGACTTCCTAGTCCTCTGAAGAGTTTTGGGAATTCTTCTTGTACTGTTTTTCGTGGTCCTCTATAACTGTGTTGATTCTCTCAATCAACTTCAACGCTGTAATGGCTGGTCGACCTAGCAATGGTTCTTCAAGTGTTTTTTACGACATACACATCTTGCAGTGTAGAGACATTCTTGTATGTCAGTTTTGCCTTGAACATGCCTTCCACAGCTATCTCAACACGACCTGGACATACAGTTTCTTGCGCACTTTCTGTAGTGGTCGCTTGGCTGCTGGAACTGCGGTCTGAGGTACGACGGTAACATCAGCTCCGGTGTCAAGCTTAAATACATTCTCTGCGTCTTCCATCAGGAGACTGACTTTCCAAGGATCTGTTGTCACACTGCCCACAATCATACCCATGTAAGCTTCTTCGTCTTCTTCCTCTTCCACTGTGTGAATCGTAGAAGAACCTGAAGAGCGACAGACTGCAGCGTAGTGACCAATCTTGGAACATTTTCTGCATTTAGCGTTCTTTGCAGGACAACCATCTCTGTTGTGGAACCTTTTCCGCATCGAGAGCATGGCTTAGTCTCTGGTTTTCCCCGAAGACCTGGCTTCGTACCGCAACGAACTTTTCGCTGACCTTTCTGAATCTTGTTGATGGTTTTCCTCAACTGTACTCTCGCTGTTGCTTACCAACATCGAGTGTGCTTGAGTCTTGGACGTCTCATGAGCTCTGCAAATTTCTATTGCTTCTGGAAGCTTGAGTGTTTTCTTCTGCAAAAACAATTTTTCACGCATAGTGTCATCCTTGAACACCGATCACAGTCTGTCACGAATCATGCGGTCAACATCTTTGAAATCACATGATTTTGCTAACTTGCGTAAAACTGTGACGTAAGTATCAACTGACTCATCCTTGTTTTGGTTTCGGCTCCCGCCCAAGTATATTTGAATCTTCCCACCGGAACTAAACCTTTTACGGATTGTTCATTTTGGGAATAAGGCCAACACTTGCCTTATGTCACACAGGTGAATGTCACAACCTACCAAACAGTTACCTTGAGCCTGACTGGTAGTGTAGAGGGAGGCAGTGTTGTTGACTGTTCACTTCGCATTCAAATTTATTTTTTAGACTAGGAGATAAGGTGGAAAAAAAACGATACAAGAGATCCAGCGTCCCTTTCACCCACTAGTTGACTGTCCTCACCTTCTCATTATTGACACACAAACACAGAAACATTCATTTTACCTTCCCATTTAATCTTTTAAAGTCTTTTTTTTTTTTTAGTGTTTACATGTCTCATAGCCACAGACTTCTACTGTTCTGCACTGTATACATTCCTGTGGTCTCACAACAGAGTCACAGTGTTGCTTCCTGGATTTTCCATTATGGTCTCATTAAGGACTGCAATAAATGTGTGCATGTTATGTCAAGACCACAATTTTTCAGCTTGTAACACTTGAATGCATTGTTGATTAAAATGAAAAAAAAGGGATTTCATCACACAAATATTTGTAATTATTGTTGTTTACTACTTTTCGCCATTTATGAAATAGAGGGATAAATGGAAACTGTCTTTTTTTTTAAGTTGTCCCAAGTGATTACTAAGTGGTTTTCTTCCAACCACAGCACAACTACATTCAAAGTAACCACATGACAAACATCAAGTAACAATAATTTTAAACTGACACGTGTCGTCTGCTTGAGCGCTCTCTGACCTGCTTGGAGAGAGGTCAAGGCGGAAAGGCCCCATGAGGCCAGAGTGTGCGAAGAAAAGAGTGCAGACTAAGTAAACACTTGCGTTGACTTCCAGCGCTACACCGTAGGTCGCAGGGGCGATAATCCACATGGGTTAGAACTGTGTCGCAGTATGTGCGGGTGTTTATTCTCTCCCCTACTAGCGTTTTTAAATATTCTTTTACTCAGGCTTGGGTGGTCCTTAGTGTTTCTTTTGCATGTATGTGCTTGTATATATATGTATGTATGTATGCATTTTGCTTATTTTTATCTGCTTGTGAATAAAGTTGCTGTTTTGAATGTTCATTTCGTCTTTGTTTATTAGTGGTTCATTAGGTGCGTCGTGTACCGCCCCTGGCTGAGTGATTGGTTGTGTGTTCGTGCAGGTTGTGTCAACAGTTGCGAGCGCGCATCCGGCGACGCTGGGGAGGTTACATGACACAGTTCCTTCACAAGACAAACAATTCAACAAATAAATTTACTTTATTTAGCAGTCTTCCCTTTGTCGGATCCACAGATATAGCGTTTATGATGCATATAAAATATCATGCATATCAAATGAAAGAAACATAAAATTTGCCATCCACGGCATTTATTACAATGCTTCATCTTTATTACACCTGTCACACTGCCAAATTAAATCACTTACAATTTGGTTTCAATACTAAAAAAAGTGTTTGAGTTGTTTTCTTGAAATTGTATGTGTCTATTGAAATGTGTCATTTCAACCCTGAATATACCAGGGCACTTGGTGTCTCTATTTGCTGCTATAATAATCTCAAAATCTCACTGGCACGCTGACAGTCACACAGGCTCCAGAAACGCGCGATGCGAGGGACGAAACACATCGCTCCTCAGTGAACAAACACACAAACAAGTAAGGACAGTACACAATATAAGCTTATTCACAGTCTCTAGTTGTGACCAGCCAACAGTCCCTTAAGAAAACAAAGACCCTGAACACGCAATACAAACAAACAAAACAAAACAAGCGAGTACGCGCGCAAACCCAGCTCCACACACAGAGACACAACAACACGCTTGAGTGGACACAAAACAAACTTCTATTCTATAGTGAACACTGTGGCTGAATGTGTGTCAGTCATTTAACAGATTGCTAACACTCTGATAGCTCTATGCTAATGGACATTCTCTGTTTGACTGTTGTCATCACTCTCTCTTACAGAATTCAGTAAATAGAAGAAACTGTAACTGTCTTACTCTCCATTACAGCTACAGTAAAATAAAATGCGACAAACACAAAGTGAGGCACAGTTTTTTAGTGTTCCTTGGCCGTGAGGCATCGTAGTGGAAGATATCAAACGCCAGCACTCTACCTGAACATACATCTTCCTGTAAGTTTGTATTTTCTCTTTTTACCTTCTGGAAAACTCCATTTGAACAATCTGAGAGTAGGTAGTCTTTGTAGTTAAAAAAAAAGTTAAAGAGTTATGTTACTCGAAGAGATATATTAAATCTTACCACTCCCTAGATAAAATATCTAAAACATATGTAAATATAGTATTTCATAAAAATTTCACCATAAATCATGTAAATGAGATGACCAGCAGACGATGACAAAAGGGGTGTACGCGATTCCAGACAGCATATGATGACGAAGGTATGTCCGGCATCTTAGATAACAGACGACGAGAAAGGTATGTTAGGGATCTTCGATATACAGTAGATAACGAGAAAGGTTTGTCAGCAATGTCGTAGTCGATGATGAAAATGTTTTATTGGTGATCTTAAAAAAAGTAGATAATGACAAAACATGCCAATAATATTAGAAAGCATACAGCAAAAAGTATGTTAAGTATCAGTAGATAATATCAAAGGTATGCTAGAGATATTACATCGTAAGTGATGATAAAGGTATGTCCGAGATCTTTGATAGTAGATTATGAAAAAGGTATATTAGTGATTTGTGAGTAGTTTGTGAGAGGTATCTCACAACTAGAGTCTATCCACAAGGAGAAAACCCATGGAACCCCGAGGATTATAAAGCATTTGAGCAGAACCCATGAGACATAGATGTGCTCATTCAGATACTTTACATTTTTAGTCAATGAAAGCACGATTAACCTCAAATTCAGACATCTAAATGATTTTTCCTCTTATTTTCTAAGGCAGGAGTGCAAAAAACGAAAAAATATTTCGGTGAAATAAGCCGTACAGCAAGCCTTTAAAAATATGTAATAAGATAAAGGTCATCCCCTCACCTTTTCAGGTCGTTGGGAGAGGAGGTGTTAGAGACTCTTCTAGAGACTTTTCTAGGGGTCAGCTTTACACGATGAGGGTGGTCATCTCCTCTCCATCGCTGCCTTACCTTCCCCAACCCTCTGTGGAGTCAGGTACCCATTCCCGTTACCTGGGTAGACGTGGCCGACGTTTGCTGTGCTAAGAAGGAATTGAACCAGCGCGCTCTCAGTTTGGACAGCGCTCTAACCACTCGGCTATCCGCCTCCCCTAAAATACGTTTAATAGTACAATACCAAACTATATCACAATATAGGAAAATCTTACTTTCGGCAGCATACATCTCTTAAACTCTTCCTTTTAGATAAAATCATTAAAAAATTGCTGGCCTGAGAGAACACAATGTTGCAGTTGGCCTCTTTTTTTTTCTTTTGGCTGTAGTCCCTAGAGGGACAGACTTACCGACACACCTGCCACGGGCACCTCAGGTCGCGGCTACAAATGTGGGGGTGGGGTTAGATCCCAGGCATAAGTTTGGTAAATGTTCTACATGTACGAATAAATCGAGATACTGGCCAAACATTCGTGGAAATTTTGTTCGTACTCACAAGCGGAAACTATATATACGTATATATATATAAATCGTAGCGTGACGGGCTTCGAACTCTTGCTCTGTTAGTGCAGCAAAAACAGACAAAAACAAGAGATGAATAAAGTCGTAGGATTTAAGATTAGGTTAAGTTAAAAAGTGATAACAGGGCTTCTGCTTACGCAAAAAATTGCGTACAGTACGCATTAAAAGTTTGGAGGACCCCTTCAATTTTCGTCAATGGGGTCCCCTTCAAATTTGGGCGAAGAACAGGGACCCTTAAAAATCTGAAGAACGGGTCCCTGGGACCCCAAAGAATTTAGCCTTAGCAGAAGCCCTGGATAACAAGTGAAAAATTAGTTTTAGTGGAAATCTGAATGTTTCAAGTTACAATTAGTATCAACAGTCTCATTAGCTGATTCAATCAGCACTCGTTTGCTCTTCGGCTGCCTCCCTCCTCCCCTGCTATCAACCTACCTCCGTTATCGACAGTCTTAGTCTTCTTCCAGGTAATATTGATAAATATAACATATTCGTTACTGATTATCTATAATATTTGTATTATTTTGCCATTAACTTTTACCATACAGTATAATATACCGTATTTACTTATATATTTACAGATAAGTTGTGTTGTTGTGGAGCACAATAATGTTATTTCCTTTACTTTAAAAATAGTCTTTCAGAACTGTTTTTTTACATGCGTGCTCGTTCGTGGAACGGATCAAACTCATATGTACAGGTACTACTGTACTGCACAAGCCACAGACCGTCTGTCTAGTACTGTCTACCTGACAGCAGGTCACTGACCGCGTTTATGAAGTTTTCCACATCCAATGACTTCAGTTCGACTAATACTCACTGTAACAGTCACAGCATGCAAAGGTTCTAACACAAAATTTTTTCTCCAAATGTCACTAGAAGATGTCTTTTTACGATGAAATACTTATGTTACTACTAAGCCTTTATACATTTGCTGAGATTATCTTTGTGTTCAGAAGTTCTCTAGAGTTTCTCCATTCCCGTCTTTCAAAGATACCTGGCCAGTCGCTGTGTCTGTCTTACTGATGCCAGCCCCGCGCTCCGTCTTGTACAAACACAGACTGCTTCGCCCTCGTTCGGAACCTCGTTCCCGTCCAGCAGTACAGGTAGAAGTTGAACGGCGCTGCTTGCTGTACCACAGGAGACTGCAGATGCTCCCAAATAATACCAAATGTCGATCATGCTTTGTGAATGCGGCATCTATCAGGAGCATTTGGACAAGTGTTGTAAGCTCAATATGCGGAAGGATAGAAAGAAAAGGTGGAGAGGTGACGATTCAAGGTCCTGTCATGAAACCGCTTTTTTTTCGCGAACATTTGACCTGCTTTGTGCTGCCGACAGCCAGGTGATCGCGAGCTTCTGTGTTGAACGTGACGACTCTTCTAATCAAGTGACACATCGTCGCAGAGGATGCGAAAGGAAGACAGGATGTGGTAATGGTATTAATCCAGACCCACACTTTGAAGACAGTCGTCGTCACCTCGTCGTCGTAATTCGCGTTGCATGACTTCGAGATAATGACTTCCTTAACTTTCATCTCGATGACGATGTAGAAAAGTACAGCATATGAGCATTTGTCGTCATAGAGAAAATGATTTTAGAAGAAATCAACG